>NW_026067924.1:9850576-9896032 GCF_014885135.2 Alexandromys fortis | reverse complement strand
GAGAGAGAGAGAGAGAGAGAGAGAGAGAAATAACTGACAGAAAGTGGGCAAGTGGGCAGGGTAGACATATCTGTCACTCCTGTGCCACGCTGTTTTGAAAGAGGTGGTTTTCCTCTACTCCAAAACTTATGCTTTTTAAAATTGGAGAAACCTCAGAGAAGAAACTAGATCTCCATTCTGGTGGTGGTTCAGTTTGTTCTGTGGCCTGTTTAGATTTGGCAGTGGTCTTTAGTGTCTGCATTTCTTGAAAAGATCTTTGCTTTTCTCCTTCACCCATCTACTACCATATGCATGCATATAGTTATAAAATTGTTATGTTTATACAATTAATTGTATTCTTTGAAGACTGTGTAGAGATTATTTAATATTTAATATTGTGTAGATCTTAATGAGATTAAAATTAATCTATTTTCCAAGGATGTCTCTAGACTTGCAAATCAATGTCATCAAGTTATACCTTTATTAACAGATGATCTTTCCCATTGTAATAAGTATCAAAAATCATAATAATTGTTCTTAACTATGGTGTAATGCTATCCTGTGTGGAAAAAATACCTTACTTTTAACATTCCTTTCATGGACTTCTACGTGGCTTCTGATGATTGCGTAAGAAAATGTCTGGGGTAACCTTTCTGACTGTGTTTCCTGTCATTGTTTAGAACAAATCCTAGAAGTCAATTTGTAGGAGACTCTTGATGCCTCTTGAAAATTTGCTTTTAAGAAACATGTACCAGTTTCCTGGCTGAAAGAATTTTCACGGGTTCCAGGCTGATATGGTTTCAGTGCCCTTTGTTCTGTCCTTGATAAAAGAGCACGAAGCTCCCATCATCTTCCGCACGTGCTTTCTTCTCCTGTGGTGACACCTGCCACCGTGAAGTTATCCTATGCCAGTTATATTTCCTGACATCCATTCTTTTCCTCAGATACCTTTACATACCAGGGCCACCGCTGATCCCAGGAGAGCCATCTTTGCCTAAAATTGCTTTGTTTCTACCCAACATATTGGCTTTGCCATATGTACTTTTTTTATCTGTAAAAGAGTGTGTGTGTGTGTGTGTGTGTGTGTGTGCAAATGTGCACAATATGCCTACATGAGTTCATGTATACCGTTTATGTGCAGGTGCCAAAGAAGAGGGTATCGAATCTCCTGGAAATGAAGATACAGGTGGTTGTGATCCCCCTGATGGGGTGCTGGAAACTGAACCTAGGTCCTCTGAAGGAGCAATAAGGACTCTTAACTACTGAGCCAACTCTTCATCTCTGAAATTTACACATCAGAAACATAGGACTATCTTTGACAACTCCCTTTTAACCTTTCCGTAGTCTGCTAATGTACTGTGTTGTGCACTTTGCCTTTCTTCAAATCTAGATTGCTTGAATTCTTATCTTCTTAACTGACTTTTCCATGACTAATCTAATCTTTCTACCTTCTAATTTTTTCCTCCTCAGGATTCTACAAGACTCTTTGAAGAATGGATACAACTACACCTTTCCTTGTTTCAATGCTCACTGCTGAGAGACTTGTGGCCACAGCCTTTCAATGGCACATCAACCCAGGTTCTTAATGGGCAGCAGCTTGTTTGTGCACACTGCCTCCCTTCCCTGCCTTTGATTCAGCCTTCTCCTTGCCTCTGGGTGGAACTTCCTTCACCTTTCTCCCATTGACTGATCTTTTATACTCAGGTCAAACATCACTTCCTTCTACCACTGACTCCATTCCTTAGACGTGAATGGAAATCTCACTGGATTTCCATTTTGTTGTGGTATCCACCCAGACTGCAATGTCTCCAATTTTGAGCTTTTTGAGGTCAGAAACCATGACTAGATCATCTTGTGTTATGTCTCTAGAACCCACCAAAAGATGCTACTGCCAATTCCCAAGGATGCATACGGGCTGCTATTATTTTCTGTGTGTTGTTCTGTTGAATTGCTTTTGGCCTATCCAGTATTTTTATTGTCTTACCCAGCATATGCTAATATGAATTTGAATTTATGTACAGTCCCATTCTTCCAGGGTTCATTCGGATCCCTTTCGTGTCCCATTGACGGGACAAAGGACCATCCTGTAACACACTCAAAGCTTAGTCCTGGATCAGCTGGCTGTGATGTTACTCTCATGGAGCATCTTCTTTATTCTCTTTTCTTTTGGAACACAGCCATTGTTTTCTAGAATGCACAGGTGACTGTAAATCACCTTGGTGATGGTTCTGAATCAGAAAACCCAACTTGGAATAGTCACCTAGCAGGAGCATTTTCTTCTCACCAACTGTAGCAGGCATCTCATGTCAAAGTGTGGTTTCAGGTACAGAGCCGCTCATGTTTTATCCACTCCAATTCTAGAGGAACACATCAATGACTTCCTGGCTACTAATATCCCTCTGTAGATTAATACTCCAAATATATGCACATACCTAACCAGATGACTAAACAAGCAATCTCGCTATTTGTTAATTACTGTTGAGGGTTAATGTTATTTATACAATGAAGTCAATATAATCTCTATTGCTCATTAACTGAGATGTTCTGGGCTCAACTCTGTTTTATTTTCCAATTAGGTTCTATTGCTTTTCCTTATTGACTCTTGAGAAAGAGTTGTGGAAACAAACTTCATAGCTCTGAAAATGTCAGAACAATTTATATTACAGGCAAGATCCTGTAATACATAAATGTAAACAAGGATAGTGTTCAGTCATTGGGAAACACCAGATTATTTATTATTATACACCTGCACTTGATCTTACTCTTTTTTTTTAGAGTGACTTAGACTTTGTAGGTCTGACGAATGCTTCTTTCTAATATTCATTTCGCTGCCTGGGTGCCTCAAAGGCATTCCAAAGCTTTGACAAAACTTATTCATGTGGAACGAGAGGGCAAGAAAGCCCTCCAAAGGGTGTGATGGTACGCTTCCAGGCACCCTCACAGCCTGGAGCTGCCTGGACAGAAGATCTGCTCCAGGAATATCCTTGAACTTCTGCCTTCACCCCTCTGGTCAGCTAAGCAATGACTTCCAGAGATGGCGATCCAGATGCCAACCTAAATACCCCTCAACCAAAAACTGGATAAGGAAAATGTAGTACATTTACACAATGGAGTACTACACAACAGAAAAAAATGACATCTTGAAATTTGCAGGCAAATGGATGGGGCTAGAAAACATCATACTGAGTGAGGTAACCCAGACCCAGAGGGACAAAAAGGTGTACTCACTCATAAGTGACATTTAGACATAAAGCAAAGAAAACCAGCCTATCAATCACAATCCCAGGGAACCTAGATGACAATGAAGACCTTAAGAGAGATGTACGTAGATCTAATCTACATGGGAAGTAGAAAAAGACAAGATCTCCTGAGTAAATTGGAGACCATAGGAGAGGGTTGAAGGGGAAGGGAGAGGAAGCGAGGGGAGTAGAGAAAAATGTATAACTCAATAAAATCAATAAAAAATTAATCATAATAAAAAAGTAGACGTGCATGCTGAAGTGGTAGAATTAAGTTTGCCTGGCCTTTTACTAGGGCAATTGGTTTCCTTGAGAGACCTACTTTGACTCTTGGGAGGATTTCGGTTAAGTGGGGATGATAACAGTTGCCTTTATTAAGGCTTTACTACCCACCGTTTTCATATATCTATCAAATCAAAGGAGGCAAAAGGAGGAGAGAGATGGCTCTTTAATTGCTGCTACATCATTCTCCTGTCCACCCCAACACCTGTATGACACAAGACGATAGAGTTCCCGACTCTTGCTTCTGAGGCCATTTGGGCTGGAGCGGTTGCATAGCTCTGTGGCCATGGTCCAGGTAAGAAACTCCTCCACTAAGAGTCCTCTCTTTGAATGTGAAACCTGATGTCTACCATCACACCTGGCCTACCAAGGGACCTGCTTGCATTTCGTGGATAGTGCGTAGTAATGAGATCTTTCTTCCCCAACAGCCAACAGAAGAAGTCACAAACATCTCCCAGGATTCCTCTAAGCCCCTGGTGTTACATTATCTGAGACACCAGCTTACCAAACAGTAATAATTAGGGTGAATATTCTAACAAAACCAACTGATTTGACTGATTTTCAGAATTTTTATGTTGTTTTGATTTAGTTTATACTATTATGGTATGGATAAGGGCTTAAAAGGTTGGTACCCAATGCGCAGCACTGTAGGAATGGGGTGGAACTTTTGAGGGGGCTGGATCTAGTGGGATTTTTCAGAGCAGTGGCAGCATGATCTTAAGGGGTATTCTAGGCTTGAAAAACTTGACTCTTGCTTCCAAGTCAGGAGGTGCATGGTTTGCTCTGTGTGGCGTTCAGCCTTGCTATGCTATCCCAGTACCAGTGGAAATGTGTGGATCAACTCACCACCAACCGGAAGCTTCAAAATCATGAGCACAAGTGAAACTTTCCTCTCATTAAGTCGGTTATCTCGGGTGTTTGTTATTGTGACAGATAAGTGTTGTACTATGGAGTGGAAGATAGCTTTTTAGGGTTTATTGAGTTAAGTAATCAATAACAGTTAATGTCATTTATTGTTTAATATATTTACATGACAAATAACATGCTTAATGTTGGACATATGTCGTCTTATCTAGTATGTCTAATTTCTCTATGACATTTCTACTTTTGGGTTGGAAAACTGAGGGTCAAATCATATTAAAGAGGTAGGATTTGAACCTAAGTCATCCCCACTGTGGCAGTGCTGGTCAGCAGTTCTTTGACATCCAGAGGTTTGGAGTTTTATGCCTTGAACTAATTATTTCTTCTGTTGACCTGCTGCTTAGGACACTAACTGGTCCTATGGTGGACTGGAGGTTTTGTTTTGTTTTTTTTTTCCCTTCTAGACTCAGTGATCTATAGAAGCATAGACATTTACAATGTGTGAAACTAGCTAAGAACTCTAAGCCCAGACTCCCAAAACTTTTATAACCTCTGTAACATGTCCAGCGGATTCAGGACAGTTTTCCAGACTTTGTCTGAAAGCCTTTCTCTAGGAAACAGAAAGTGTGTGTGAAGAAGAGCCAGCTTGTCTTCATGAACGTTGGGTCTACATCCTAAAAATCCTAAGGCCCATGAAATCACTCCTCAAATAAGTTGTTCCTAAAGCCCGGGGGTGACCGTACATTTCCCTGATGCCTTAGCCACTGCTCTGTTTGCAGATGCCCAGGAATCAAGTCCTTCTGGTCAACCCCTTAAAATGGTTAATAACACATGTCCTAGAAGACCCATTTCTCTGTGTGTGCGCCTTCTTTATTTTCAAACGGTGTTATTTCTATTCCAGTACTCACGGGCTGTTGTCCTGCTTGAACAAACTCACCAGTGATCTTGTCCCTGACTCTTTATTCTTCTGTTATTTTCACACATCTGCCCATCCTATCGTCTCTCCATTAACCTTTCCACCTGTACTGAGACAGCACAGCGAAGCTGGAGGCCACGCAGGGCAAAGCACATAGCTCCTGACTTGGAAGCAAGAGGCGAATTTTCTTTCTCTAGCTTTTCAGGCTGGCTTAAGAATTCAGTGCCACTATTTCTTTTGAAACTACACCCTTACTGCAAAATATCAAACACTCACCCCCCACCCCAAAGTTACTTCATCTTCTAAATGAGATCTGTTCACAAATACAAAGCGAAACTCTTTGAAAAAGCTTGGCTGAGTACACTTTAATTGATAGTAATAAGAATAAATTAAGGGGGAATTAATTCACAATCATGGTTTACAAGGAACAGGTAGTGGAAAGTTTGAGACAGTATTTATACTTAAGTTTATGTGATACCTAACAGACACTACATCTTAATACTCTGCTATTTTAATATAAAAGTACATGATCATATATCTGTCTTTATGTTCTTAGAGACTGGTAATTGGCAGAGGTTTAAAAATAAAATTAGCTTCTTAGCAGCAAGGCATAATTAGTTGTGAAATTCTTCTATCAAATCATTAAGACATAAACACATGTAATGGCTTGTAAAGGCAATTTATTCTTGTTTGTTTAGATGCTGGTCGCTCGCTCTTCTTTTCTCATCTGGTTCCCAGTTTAGCTTCAAACAGCAAGTGTTCGTTGAACTGCAAGGATGCTGGGTCTTCGTCAGCAGCAGGATACAAACATTGGAAGGCTGTATTTCCAAATATCTGCTCTTTCTTTATGCCTAAAGGGCCTCTCTCTCTCTCTCTCTCTCTCTCTCTCTCTCTCTCTCTCTCTCTCTCTCTCTCTGTCTTTAGTCTCATATGCTGCTATTTTTTTTAGAGCTAATGGTTTTCTTGCTTGAACAAACCAGTGATCTTGTCACTGACTCTGTATTCTTCCTTTATTTTCACGTATCTGCCCATTCTATCATCTCTCCTTTAACTTCTTTTCCTCCATGGAACACAACATTTCAAGACAGTGCTCTGTTCTCCCAGACAACATTAAATGAAAGCAGAGTAAATAAAGGGAAAGCTAGGATCATTTCAGTAATTATGATTAGTTAAAAAAAATAACAGCAAGCACAAGCATTAAGTTTGTTAAAAAGCTTTTGTTTCCTGAGACGATATGCTTTACTGATTAAAACCACTCTAAATGCCCCACTAAGCAGTAGCTATTCTCACTATAGACTGGAAACATTACAGCAACGAATTAGGCGTATTTATAAGCATAGGTTTCTTTCTTATTAGAGAAGCCATTTCTGAAGCACCTGGAGTGTTTCCCCTCGTGATTGCCATGGTCAAGTGTCTGCCAGGAGAGTGCCATGCTCTAAGGTCAGACAGTTTCAGCCAAAGAAGTTGTATTGCTGTCTCCCTGAGAAAGGAGAGACATAGGCTTCTCCAGATATGGAATCAACGGTGACTGTGTTCTACAGGCTGTTGGCTCGTAGCCAGGCCTCTCTGAAGTAAATAGTTCACTGGATTGTAAGTCCCAAACGTCTCACTAAAATCTTACAGAACATCTGAACCCATTTTAGGGGGGGGGGGAATCAAGGCTTTTGTTTTTTCCCATTTGTTTCGTTTTTATATATAACTATATAGGTCAAGTGGGCCTCAAACTCAGAATCCTCCTTGCTTGGCTTCCCCAGTGCTGGGGTTGTGTTTGGCAAGCAGTGACTTTACCATGGGGTCTTGCAAGGAGCTCGTCACTGTCGCTGCCTTCAGTTTGCTGTCTAATGCTGGGTATTCTAGACTTCACTTCACCTAGAATCGAGCTGCATTTTTCCTTGTCACTGTAGCTCCTTTGTCCCTCTGCTTGCTTCAGCATGTCCATGGGGAGAAGCTGCTGGAATGCTGGACTCAACAGGAAGCCACGAGACGAGATGTCCTTCAGATCTTCTGCAGGCTCCCTGACTGCAAGTGCCCGGGGCATCTCTGCTCCATACACTGCCTGTGTCACAGCCCCTGAGGCAGCATCTACTCCATATTTCAGTGTTTTCTAAGAAGCCTCCTAGGTGTTTCAGTTTGGTTTTTCTATTAGTATTATTAAAACACCATGACCAAAAGCAACTCGGGAAGGAAAGGGCTTATTTCATCTTGCAACTCTCAGGTCACCTTCCATCACGGAGAGAAGACAGGGTAGGAGCCCAAGGCAAGAACCTGTTGGCAGGCACTGAAACTGAGGTCATGGGGGACATGCTGCTTCCTACCTGATCCTGTGGCCTGCTCAGCCCCCTTTTTATATACAACTCTGGTCCACCTGCCCAGGGTAGGTACCACCCACAGTTAGTCAGGCCCTCCCACATCAATCATTAATCAAGAAAAAGCCCCTAGACTTCTACACATCTGATAGAGGGATTTCCTCAGTTGAGGCTCCCTTTTCCAAAATAACCTTATCTTGTGTCAAGGTGACAAAAAAATTACCAGCACATAAAAGTTTTCCAAATGCAAATAAAAAGTTACAGCAGATAATCTCCAGGTTGGCATGATTCACGTGGGAGGGGAGAACCAGACAAAGGAGCTGACAAGAAGTGTATTCTAATGTTGCCTGACTTGGGACTTGCTGATTCTGGTACCTTCATTCCCAAACACCCTCCTCAAGTACAACCCCTCCTTTATTTGGTTACTTGGTTCACTTCATTCCTTTCTAAAATGCCCCAAATAACACTCTTAAGTGAACAGATAATTTTCATAATATTTGGACAAAATAGTTTTGCTACTGCATTGTTTTCTACATAACGGAGGGTCTCTCTCTTTTTCTTTAACCATTTTGTTGTTCTTGTTTTTTTTGTTTTTTTTTTTTTGTTTTTTTTTTTTGTTTTTCGAGTGTCCCATTGTGGAATGGTGAGGTGTTCCCGGGCATCCTGAAGGAATTCTGCTTGCAGTCTTGGGGGCAGGAACTTAGAAAGCGTACTGATCTAAAGGGAATGTTCTAAAGGGATGGGGTCAAAGGATGAAGTTGGTAGGGTCAACCATGAGCCAGGATTTGGGGACAAAAGACCACAGTTGGACTTGCTAGACTCTGAGGAGGTAAGTGTGGCTCATCTGTATCTCTCCCACAAGGACTTGCAGCAAGGCTGACAATTTCCTGTCTTTCGTATCAGAATGAGTATCTGGAAAATAGAGGGACTTGTGCTTCATGTAGGTCAACAGAGTGGGAAGGCTAGGAGGCTCACCTTTTGTCCTGCATCTCACTCAAAACCTCTCAGTGCTCACCCGCAAGTGTCCCCCCAGCCTTTCAACGGAGTGACATGGACCCCAGCTCCAATATGCACAGCCCTCACAGTCCTCAGCTATGCTTATCCAATAGCAACTCTGGATGGCGAGTGAGGTGGACGCTGCCAAGTCCATACTGCAAGCTCCGAGTAGCCAAGGCCCATGCTTGTCAGCAGTCAGCAGAGGCTACTGCAGTGATTCTCAACCCGTGGGTCATGACCTCTTTGGAGGGTCAAAAGATCCTTTCATAATGGTCACATAGATATCCTGCATATCAGGTATTTATGCTATGGTTCATAACAGTAGCAAAACTATAGTTATGAAGTATCTATGAGATATTTTGTCACCGGGGGTCAGCACATGAGGAAGGAACTGTATTAAAGGGCTGCAGAGTTGGGAAGGTTGAGACCACTGGTCTAGTGTTGTTGTGCCCACCCTCCTCCCCCTCCTCTTAACCTAGGGCTATGCCGGTAGCTATCAGAACCTAGGGGGCCTGTGCTTTGGACTTCTTGTCAGCCTGCCTTCTATAAAAGAGCTCACCTGCTTTTCTACTGCACATGCAAACACTTCTTCAATCATCACAGTGCTTGGCTATTCCTTAGGACTACTCTAGCAGAACTGGAATCGTGGAACTAAGATTATCCAACACAAGGGTTTACCTTCAGCCCCAAGTCGACCCTGACCCTTTGTTCTCTCATTTCTGCTTTGTCATTTTCTATCACTTTTTATTTTGTTAATACACCTTTTATAAATCATTGTGCTATTATTACTTGCTCTTTAAATCCTGCTCTTCAGATTGGTTTATGGATTAGCACTTTTCTTCTGTCACTTGCCTCCATGGATTTACTGGATTTTCTCTCTCTCATAAGGATTCTCCACCAACGTGCTGTGCTGTTTCTACCTCAGACTTGAAAAGCATTAATGACCAAACTGCTCAGCTTTTTTTCACTTTTTGACTCTTTTGGCTAATCTCAATGAATAATTTTTCATTGACTTTTCAAGCTGTCTTTCTAAGCAGAAAACACCTCACCATGTTATTTAGTGACAAAGACCCGTTGTGGAAAATGTCCACGCAGTGATTTTTCCTATCGTGGGCTCATCGGTGCACACACCAACACACACCTAGATAGCATAGTCTAGACACACTTAGATGATGTGGTACAGTCTCCATCATGTGTGGGATAACTAAAGTCTCAGTGGTACAGGATGGCGTGTTTTTTTTATTTGCTCTTCAAGGATTCCAAAGAAGATCAGAAAATAGCTCTGTAGTGATTTTTATCTCCATGGTTGTTGAATAAAATGGATGGAAGTTAAAAATCTATGTCACCAGCATTTTCTTGCTTGTAGAAGAGAAATATATAAGAATGCACACCTTCTAGGAGAACTTTGAGTCGTTAAGTGAGTCTGTATTATAATGACTTCAAGTCAGACATAAGTATTTTTGTCGTGTTTCCAAATTTCATCTAGCAAGCCCTGTTCCAGGAATCTGTCCTAAGGAAACGATCAGGGTTAGGCTTCCCACCTAGAAGGTATTTCTGTGTATGATTTATGAAGATAATAAATGGAGATTAAAGGATAACCGTTTCATTAAATGCTATATATAGCTATAAAATCATTTTCTAAAGACTGGGCTTAGTGAACGTGGCCATGGAAAGATTGCAGGATGCAGATGGGCATGCATGCATGCATGCACACACTTGATAAAAACATTTTCAATAACTATGCTTAATTTGGTATGAAACAAACGGCTTCCTCTTACAGATGGTGTTTATTTTGCTCAAAATAAGAATCGTAGTGTCATTTTCTTCTTTTCTTTCATATTTAGTATCATAATATAAATGGCCCATATTTTAGAGCATTTATCAAAAAGGTGGAAGAGAATATAGAGAGGAAATACTGTGTGTGCCATCCTGAGGTAAATCCCTGGCACAAGCAGAGGATAGATCAAATGTGTGGAGCAAGGAGGGTCAATTCAGATCAGCAATTCACCCATGCTGAGGGGTGATGGCTGCCGGCTGCCTGGGACCCCACCTGTCCCAGCAAAGGTGGGAGGGTATTTAGCCAAAGCAAGGAGTTTTAAAAACACCTTGATCCCGTGGACACTTTCATTACCAGGCGCTTGAGAGAAGGGTGTGGAAGGCTAAAGCCGGGATTTAAAAGACTTTTTGCACTCCGCTTCTACCAAGGAGAATGTTAAGTAGAGAAGCCAATGAAACAGAAACAGATGGCTCAGATTTTCTTTGAAACATAGACAGATTGAAGAAAAAGAAGTTTGGCAAAAAAATGCATCTGGGGTTTAGCCAAACTGAAAACATTTGAGAAACAGTATGAAACCCTGAAAGAACATTAAGGCACCCACAACACTTACATTAAGTGTAACGTGATAGAGGCACAGAATGAAATGGAGCTTTAAAGACAGAGCCCAGTTTCCGGTGAGCTCTAGCAGCCGACTTGGGGAGTCGGGCCACTGATGGCAAGTCAGGCCACCTCAGCAACGAGCGGGACCGGAAGCCACGTGCCTCTAACACCTGTGAGTCGGAAAGCCTCTAAGACCTTGTGTACCCATGCAGCTGAAACACCCAACCCTAACAGCCCATGTTGTTGAAACTGCCCAGACGTGAAACCAGGCGAGACTGAGGCTGCCCCTGTGGCTGAAATGACAAGCAGGAGTGTAATCTGTAAACCCCAAATGGGCTGGGAACTGTACCTGCCCATGAGACTTAAAAGACCTGTGTGACTCAAGCTACCTGGGCTACTGTTATGAAGTGAGGTTGGAGTGTCCTATGCCATTGTCACCTTCTGTGGGACTCAAACAGCCTAGGGACTTGATGGACCAGCGTGACTGAAGTGACCTGAAGTTTGCAGATTTCCTTTTCTTTAGTTCCTAGGCATTAGAGGAGATGACCGAACACTGTTTAGCAGAAGGAGCCACCCTCCCACCACGTTGTTGAAGTATTTAAACTACCTGCTACAAAGAGTAAGGAACGTTTCCAGAAGGTGTATTTGCCTGAGAACTTCGGCATCCTTGGCCTCAGGGGAGAGCTCGGTTTTCAAGGAGCCTTGTCTTAGAAGCAATGAGCACAGAAGGACTATGTCTGGCTATACCAATGTCAGGTGAAGGGAATGCAGTGTATGAGCTGAGGGACATGGCAGTGTACATATCTCAGATTTCTGAAAAAAAAAAAAATCCGAGTTGGCAGTGTGCAAACGGGTTCCAAAATGAGAGGGAGAGAGACAGGTGGACTTCTCAGTGCGTTGTTTTGGACAGAATGATGATGTGATGTCCTCATGAAAAAGGAAAATATAGAACACAATAAAATAAAAATAATAATAAAAATAAATTAATTAAATCGGGGCTATTATCTTCAAACTTATCAGGTTTTAGAGTAAGAGCTGAGAAATAAAACATTAAAAATAAAAGCAGCAAATCTGCTCTTCAGCATCTATCAACCCACAGAAAGAAGGCAGCAGCACGTGGGGACAGTCAGTGCAGGGAGACACGAGGCAGGAAGGCTCTGCAAGTGAGACAGTTGGTGGATGAAAGGTTCTCGGGGTGGCAGTGGGGTCTCAGAGAGGTAAGGCACCTTAGGGTTGCAGTGGGACACCAGAGAGGTGGGACATCTTGGAGTGGCAGTGGGATACCAGGAGGTGGAGAGTTTTGGGGTGCCACTGGGCTACCAAATGTCTTGAGACAGGGGTGAGGAGGTGGTCTAAATACCAATGGGCTTTGTAACCTTTGGGAACTCCGTGTGATAGCTTTTACACTGATTATACAGCACTTTAAAGGATATTGTCCTCTCTGGAACAAACAATAAAGCTCCTGGGTTACAGACCCAGTTGTTTTATACCAGAAACAAAGAAATTAGCTGATAATATTGCTTTAAAATGGCCACACTATTTAGTGATACCTATGTACCAAATTTTTCTTCCCAGTTTTCTCTAAGAAGAAAGACCTGTAACAAACCTCCTAAGTATTAACTGTTAACTGTATTAAAAACAAAAAAACACCCCAAAACAATACTTATCAAAAATAAAAACATCAAGAGACCTGTCAATTTTTTAAAAACTATTTGAGCAAGAACATGGTTTAGAATCATAATGTTCTAAGCCAAACTCCGCCCAAAATGCACCGCCCTAAATGCTGAGATATTTTTATATAACTGATAGACGGTGAGTGACACATAGAGATTCCCTGGTGTGCAGCCCAGCACTTGCCGTGCCGGGGCATCATCTAGCAACTCTAAGTAGGATTGGCTTTGGGTTTGGTTGCTGTGATGATCTGGGACTCCATGCTTAGATACAGGTTTTAGGTTAGGCTATGGAGTGTTACAGATTAAGCTAGCGTCCAGTTCACTATGTACAGAGGCTACTTTGGACTAAATGTCATCATCAAAGTACAGAAAAAGATTTAGGTCAAAAATTAATTCAATTTAAGAGTAGGAATACTTTAGAGACAAGAAAGAGTTGTACACCGCTCTCTGCCGACTGTCAGGAAAGGCTGTTTGGTGAGACCTCATTCAAGTTCCCGATGGAGGGAGAGATAAGAATTCACGTCCCAGCAGGAATTTTCATTCCATTGAACTTTGTCAGCTAACTGTTTAAACGTTTGGCCAGGAACTGTAACCTCTTCAGGGAAGGTGTGAATCACATCACACAAAAAGCTCTGTCCTAGACTAGATCTGAGGTGGCTTTTATCTGTCTGTACGGAATTCCATGTAATGAGACCCCCTCCCCCCACCTACTTTCTCAACCTGTTCTCAGAAGTCTTGTGAGACTTCTGCCTGCTTGCCAGCCAGCCCCAACCCCATCCCCATAGGCTGTTTCTCTGAATACCTGACCAGCCAGCCTGTTGAATACATACAATCAGATACTTTCCATCAGTATCTTCTTAAAAGTAGTTCAAATATTGGCTCTTGGCTGGATGTATTGCTCAGCACATGGGAGGCTTGAGTTCAATCCCCAGCACCACACACACACACACACACACACACACACACACACACACACACACACACAAAGTGAATGCAGTAAAAGAAAACTATGATGCCAAGGATTCTTTTTGGAATAAAAGCATGATCTTAAAAACTGCCACCAAGGTTCAAGACACAAGGAACAGTACTGAGGAGGATTCTGGGAAGATGGTTGCATAGGGACTGCTGGGAATCTGTCCTTGTTTGGCAACAACTGTCCTGGCAGAGTTTGTTTGGTGCTTACTATTTCTGAGTACCGCTGCCTAGCAAGGACTTTCAGCTTCCAAAGGAAGATCAGTTCATTCATTTCTTAGGTTGGTGGCGGCTACCTGTCCATCACCCATGTCTTGGTACCATAGCAGCAGCAACACCACATTGGAGGCAGCAACACTTAAAGACACTGCTATTTTCTTAGTATTTTTTCTTTATCTGCCATTTGCATGACTTCTGATATTTTTGCTCTATATTTCACTTTTAAACTTCCTATTGTATTGTAAAGGATTCTTTCCTACAGCTCTGTCTTGTCTCCTCACACCCCACACTGTGGGGAATCTAAAGTCTTGGGACCAGACTGCTGGGACCTGACCGCAACTGTTTTCTAGGGCCCAGGAGTCAGTTCAGTGTCTTCATAGAAATATACTGACCACTTCTCTGTTTGTCTTGGGTATTCCACCTCTCTTTTATTTCTTGCTCTTCTACTTTCAAGAATGCATTTTTTTTTCTATTACAGCTCCAGGTAAAAATGGTCTCAAAGAACAAGCATGCAGAGAATATGTTAGTGTGCACAGCTTTCCCCAGGGCACCAGCTTACCATGAGTTTTCTCACTGACCAGCACTCCCAACTTAGAGCCATTCAACTTCCAGCTCCCAACCTTGTGATCACACATATCTGCACAGCCATTCTATTCTTCACCATCCGTACAGTGTTCAACAACTCCAAAGGGCGTTCAATACCCTACGACAGCCACAGGCTAAAGTAAATGTTTTGAGTAGAGCGGAGGTGCACAGGCTTAGCAGACACTCAGTGCGTGAGATGTATTCAGCACACCTTGGATTAAATGATGCTTTCAGCTTACATGGATGTCTACAGATATGTCCCCATCAGAGACATCTGTACGTGTGAATGCTGTTGAAATTTGTTAGCAGGAGGCATCAGGTGTGCAGTTAACTGCACAGTATAGGAATAGACTCTTGTATTTCCATCTGGCCCCAGCCATATATCACCTTCCTCGCAACTGTCATCAGGAGAATAGATGACTCTGCTGCCTTCCCCATGTCATGCTCTTTAGCCTATAATGTGGCTAACAATAGGGGACCCTGTGTGCTCCTGACCCGCCAGCGCCAGGTGTGCCCATCTGGTCCCCTGCTCCTCATCCCTGTGCCGAGTGGTCATGTCACTGGCGGATCCCCACCCAGCGTATTCCTGAGGACTGTTTTCTCCATTCTCCCTCAATCCTTTTCTGAGTCACAATTTGTCTTCCTTGGATTTTTGGCCTTAATTTCTGGAATCCATCCCCATTCACACCATTAGTTTCCACTGCTGTCTTAAGAAAGACTATGAGCCCACATTCTACTTTGCTTCTCAGATGATAGTTTGGCTTGGAATAGAGAGAGCTTCAGGTTGAAAATAATCTTCTTTCAGGACTAAACGAATCTTTTTTTCCCCCACCTCTCAATACTTCTGTGTGGAAAAGACAAAGCCGGGTTCCCATTCCTTACCCATCCTGAGTTCCTGCTAAGGTTGCCTGCCACTGCTGTTGTTTGGGTTTTCTTTCCAAAGCTTTTAGGGTCTTTACTCCCATTATTTGTTTGGAGTTTCAAAACAACTAGATCTGAAACATTTCTCCTTGGGTTTAGTGTCTACTCCAGTCTAGAAACTCACATGCTTCAGTTCTAAAGAATTGCAAAAATGCATACAGAGATGCTTCCTCCCTTATAGTTCCCGTTTGCTCTTCAGAAGCCAGGACAGCTATCCAGATGATTAAGTGGGACCTATGTGAGAAGAGTGTCCAGCAGAGCCGACAAATTGAATGCGACACTTAAGGCATTTTCTATCTTTAGAAGCATGGTACTGAAGATTACAGTCAGGTATTGGAAGACAATTTTATTGTTTTGATAAAAGGATGTGATTTTCATCAGGAAACTTGTGTGGGATTCTAGTATACTATCACACAGTGAAAACGCTTCGGGGCAACCGAAGTCAGTCCTCTTTAAAGGGGTTTTATAGTTAGAAACCATGTGGGTAAAACAAGCCAGATAAATTGTAATTAAATGAGTGACATGTATAAAATAATTTGTAAACAATCACACGATGCCCCAGGCATACACATGTCCCAGCTAAGCACTGAGCAGTTCAATGTGGGTATGGTGATACACAGAAAGATTCCATTTTCATTTCTAATTGACAGCACATGGCAGTGAGTATTGGAAATTAGAAAGCACAGTCCCGGGTATGGCATAGGTTCTGGAGAAGAGAAACCACAGAGAGACATCTGACGCGTCCTGAGGAAATCATGTTCCAGGAATTACACTCATCAATGCCGAAAGGAATTAGGTGTCCCTCAGCCAAATCCCTGCTATTTTAGGAGGCAGTAGATAAATGATTGTTTAAAAGTCTATTTTTTTTAGAGGGTTGTGTACCAGGTTGCTAAGGAAGACTATTCAAGGATCACAGACTGGACAGTTTCAACACAGAGTTGCCATGTTCTACCAAGGTGACTGTGGACTTCATAGTTTGAGGCGATTAGGGAAATGTTCTCAGCTCATGGCTGGCTGGAGAGTCTAGAAGCATATTTGACTACCCTTCAGTGGTATCCTACAGGGTCCTCCCGGCTATGCCAACCATGACACAACTCACAACCCGTCTTTAAGCTGCAGCTGTATGTCCCAGTCAAGCAAATTCATCAGAAGACTCACACATATGACCCCTATGTGCATGCCAATTCTGTTACCAGCTTCCTAGGGTGGGCTTCTTGGTCCAAGTTTCCCATGGCTTTATCATTCATTGACTATTGTTGGGGCTGAACTGTTTCTTCCCAAAATTCATGTGCAAGAGTCCTAGCTCTAGTGCCTTTGAATGTGACTGTCACCAACACAGTAACTAAGGTAAAAATGAGTCACTGGAATGATCTCTAAACCAGGCCAACTGCTGTACCTATATGCAGAGTTAGTACACAAGCAAAGGGGTGCCATAGTATCTGCATGTCAAGGTCAGATGAGGTCAGGAAGACCATAGCATCTGCAAGTCAAGCAGAGAGGCCTCGGAAAAACCAGCCTTGTTCCCGAATTTCAGGCCCCAAAACTGTGCATCCCTGGAGAAAGGCCTGAGGCAGAAGGTGAGCAGGTATGATGTGTAGCCTGTAGTGTGACTCAGTCGTCTGCTAAGGGTGAACACAAGGAACCAACCAATGTTTCTACCTCCACCCCCAGCCTTCAACCATGCACTCTTGGGAGTGGATGAGAGCCTTAAACTCCAGGGAGTTGTAGCAACAGAAGGAACCATGGTCTCCACTTGAGTAGGTCTTCTTTTGATATTTATAGTGCAGGGAAGAATGAACAAGAACTGTCCTTCACTTATTCCTTAAGAATACTACAAACTACAAGAGCTAGTTTCAGGACAGGCTCCAAAGCTACAGAGAAACCTTGTCTTGAGAAACCAAAAAAAAAAAAAAAATTACAAACTAGTGTTCATTATTATTGAAAAGCCAAGATTATGTCATTTTGTAAAGTTCCATCTCAGTCAAATGATATAGTGATTTGAGAAAGTGTAATTGTTTCTCCATGAATGAATTTTTTTTTTCCTCCCATGTCCTGGCTGCTAAAGGCAGCATATGCCAAAAGTGGAGTTTAAATAAATTCTTAAAACAAAGTTAGGTTTCAAGATTAGTTTCATTTCCTGTTGCTCTAATAAAATACCCTGACAAAAGCAACTTTGGAGAGAAGCAGCTTATTTTAGCTCCCAAGTCCTGGTCACAGTTCAGCCTCTCTGAGAAGTCAGAGTAGCAGGAGCAGAAAGCAAAGAACCAGTGACTGCTCACTCCAGTCTCACACGTCCAGGACCCAATCCACAGGAAGGTGCTGCCCATGCATCTTCCCACTTCTTAGTGTAGCCAAGACAGTTCTCCTTGAACATCCCCACAGGGCAACCTAACCTAGACAGATCCTCATTGTGACTCCCTTCACTGCATCAGGTTACTATAACAAATCTCCAGCACAGCCTCCAGACCTCAGAAAGAACCTACACTGGTGTAAGTACTAAGATGGAATAATACTGGCAAAAGAACAGACAAAAACGGAAGAGGAAAGAGAACCCAGGAATACCCTAGCATAAATACACTTGAAAATGGTCTCTTAGTTATTGGTGGATTGGTCTGTGTCTCCTCAACCAAACACAGCGCTAGGGTAACACAGCCCCCATAGAACCCATATTTCATCTGAATTTTATCCTTTCTCTGGTTTCTAATATCTGGCTTACGCCCTTACTGGTCTCTTTGCAGTTTTATAATTTTACTGAAGTTCTAATTATTTTAGAATCTTAGAAAAATATTCTATTTATGTGTTTTGCAGGCTTCCAATTTCCCTGCAGGTACAATTTAAAGTCATCGTGTATACTCAGAACATATTTGTTTATTTTTTTTTTTTAGATCTGCTTTCACTATGCATTCCAGACTGTCTTTCCACTGGGGGTTCTTCTCACAGACTCTTGAGTGCGGTGAGAGCACACACCACCCCATCTAGGGTCTGTTGTTCATTCTCCATGTGGTTGCTAAGTCACAAGGCGATTGCATACTTGCTTTGCCCTGCAAAAACGATCACGTGTTCCATTAATCTCTTCTTTCTCATCTGGCTCTGTTCCCCCAAAGAAACCTGCTCTTTGGAGGGCTCCCCACTGAAAGACTGAATCGCATATGGCAATGCGGGGACATTAAGAAAGTGGACCTAGTTAGACACAGTGACGTGCAAGCAGTTCAGACGGACCTCGCACTTCAAGGTCACAAAAGCCAAAGTGCTCCCGTGTTGTGTAATATTTGCGGGCTACAATCTAAATTTTATTTTTGCTCAGTTAGGAAAACTGTCACATAAGGTACCTGCAAAGGGTGCTTGAAGGGAACATGACCATGAGCCCTGCATGCAGGTAAATAAGCCAGCAAGCTACAAGCTTCTTAGCATTTATTAAGGAATATGCCAATGTTACTTAAATGTGTATGATGTGGAAGAAAAGGTTTAAAAATGAGAGTTGTAACAAACGTGTTGTAATTAATGTCTTTTGGAAATTAAAATGTTGATCAAAACCTTAAGGAAAGATTTGCTGTTGACGAGTGAAGATAAAATAAGGAGCACAGGAGAGTGATGCCCTGAAAGAATCCTTCTTGGCATTACTGATGACTAAGATACGTTTTCTGCTCATGAATCCTTGAGGCACACTTATGTAATAAGCTCAGCTGACTCAGAGATTCCAAAATTTTCATCCAGGAGATTTGGAGTCAAAGGCTTAAATGTTAATTAGTTTAAATTAATGCACTTTAATGAATTCCAACTGAAGCAGAGGACTAGGAGACAGGGAAGAAAGACTGTCAAGAAAGACTGGAAAAAAGCTCATCGCTTTGGACCTATTCCTGGAGGCTGTGTGGGAATTTTTTCCTATATCAATGCTTTCAGGGGTTACTTGATTATTCAAGCAACATGTCTTTCAAGTTTAGACGCTTTTTGGTCTTCCAATGCTTATAGTTTGCTTAATTGTTTACTGGACGTGTTTTCTGACAAATTGGAAAATTAGACACATTGATTTTCTTTCTGAGTCTTACAAAAAGTATAGGTTACAATTATAGGGATAACCTTGCTATCGTGAGCTCAGTTGTGATGATGAATTTCTTGGCATATGCTCTAATTCTTTTCTAGAAAGTTCTCTGCAGTGTGATTCAAGGAAGAAAAAAACCACCAAACAAACATGTAGGACTGACTATTTTCTGCATTATTCTCAAACAAGGAAAATTTCCAGTGTGTGAAAGAGGTATATGAAGAGTTTTCCACCTGTGATTCTTTATGGAGAAAAATGTTCCAACACCTCTTGAAAATATGAATTTGAAAAAGAGTTGCCTGTGTAGCAGGTTCGCTACTTTTTGGCACTAACAGAAATTCTTTGCAGCTCCATATGTGAAATACCTATTTTAAATTTTTAATAATGCATGTTTTTATTACATTCATATAATTTGAAAAGTTATAAGAGAATGTAGCAAGGGACTGCTTCCCTCAGATCCCAGTCTCTCAGTCAGTGTGAATTGCTCGCCAGTCTTTGAATTCTGCAGAAGTCCACAGAACAGCTTCTTGAGAGCCACCAAGATCCCACACTGCTGCTGAAAATGGCTCCTTATAGTTGTAGTTGCTTACCTAAAGACCTCTGAAACTTCAAAAAGACAGGGAAATGCTCTCTACAGTATAGACTGGAGCAGGTCTGAGCATGTCACAAGCAGCTACAGTGGGAAAATGTAGACAGCATCACAAAAAGCAAGTGGTGTCAGCCTTAATGCAATGCAAGAGCCTGTCCCCAGAGGGGCTCCTAGTGTGCCCCTGGTGTGTCCAGTGTGTGCTCTAAATCGCTGTTCCCATTTAGAGAAGCCAACCAAGACCTTGCTAGTGACACAGACTTCATGGTAAAGAATACTTTGTGACCATTTTGTTGGTACTTTGTGACTCGTCTTAAACATAGAAGGCAACTGGTACAGATGTCCACTCCAGTCAACAACTAAGCATGACTCTGCGTAGAAGCACATATAGAATGTGCTCACATTTGTCTGTATGTTATTGTAATCCTCACAACCACCCATGAATTTAGGCAGTGCCATTTTTGTTAGAAATGACAATACGAGAGGGAGGGTGTAGCCCAGGGTAAGAGCACTTGCCTGGGCGGCATGAGACTCCGTTCTGGTCCAGAGACTGTCTCCCAGGTGATTTCATAATTTGTCAAGTTGAAGGTTAATAACAGTGACACAACAACTTTGTCCTTTTTTTTTTTTCATATTCCATTTGGTTAAAAACAATCAAGAAAAGAATCCAAAAGGGTTTTCTCATTTAACATGCAGAGTGAAAAAGACAGTGGACTTTGGCATGTGACTGGCAGGAACTAGCATGAGCCCCTTTCTCCCAGTGCTGCCGTCAGCCCTCTGTATCCATGACGTCAGTATCGTCAATATTCTGGGTAGTTTATGTCGACTTGACACCAACTACAGTCACCTCAGAAGAGGGAGCCCCACCTCGGGAATTGCTTCCCTTAGATTGACCCTTAGGAGAGACTGGGGAAGTGAGGCATTTTCTTCGTTAAAGATGGACATAGGAGTATTCAGCTCACTGTGGGTGAAACCAAGCTGGACAAGCCGTGAAGAGCAAGGCAGTAAGCAGCGTGGTCTCTGCTTCAGTTCCCACTTCCAGGTTACTGTCTTGAGTTCCTGCCCTGGCTTTGCTGGATGATGGACAATAAGCAGTAAGTTGCTTTTGGTCATGATGTCTATCGCAGCAACGGAAAGCAAACGAGGACACTAGAGTTCAATGGACTCTCCCCGGGGGGGGGGGGGTGGAATTGTTAAAAAGTGCCTCAGTATGGGGCATATGTGACTTTTCCCTCATCATTATTCCCTACACCATACAGCCTAACAACTATCTCCCTGACAATGGGCACAGCAATATCATTAGAAGTTGTCTAGAGGTGATTCAAAGCAGACCCTGGGGTGTGCAAAGGCCCGTGTCAACACCACAGCTGAACATCTGAGGGTCTGAGTGTCCAAGAGGGGCCTTGAGCATGCCTCTTGCGTGCGTGCGTCTGTAGGATTTTTTTCTAGGTCTTTTGTTCTCTTTTTAAAAACCTAGTTCTGAGATCACATGCAGAGAGAGAGGATCCCATTTTGGGGTAAAGAATTTATATAAAAGAATACAAAGAAAGGCTGGCAGGACCATGTTTATCCAAAGTGGATGGTAAAAGAGAAAGTGCCACCTGAAGAAGACCCGTGGAAACACACCCAGCTTTCTCTGCACGCCGACGCCGCAGGCCACCCACAGGGGTGTTGCACAGAACCTGGGGACCTAGCGAAGAGCACAGGGCTTGGTACTTCCACTCCCAGCCTCCCAGAGATCTCGTATCTGAGCCAGGCGCCGTGAGCCTGAGCGTGGCCTTTGAAGTGCTTCTCCGTATCTTGATCTCCTCTGCCTCTTACCAAGTTACGGTCTCCCTAGTAACTTTACTTGATTCAATATTTTGGTGGTTTTTAAACACACAGGACAAGTTCTAACAGTAAAATCTCATGATTCAGGGACTGCCCCCGAAGCCTTAGGCGAACTTGCAGTGCGGGGCAGCTTAGGAAGGCTCTGCTTGGGAGCGGCTGGGCTGCGTGACGAGATGTAATTAGCTGTCCTGTTGACTAGGCTCATGCTGTTGATGAACAGAGTTGGAGGCCAGATGATAATGACAGCGATCTACTCAACTTAGGTAGAAAGTATTTCAGATGGCGTTAGTTGACCTTCGGTGCTTGGCCAACACAGTCCGTCACGGACGCTGTGTAGGGTTCTTCCATTCACGCTGAGGAATACGGCCAGTGCTCTTCTTACACGATGGAGGCAACGTCTCTGCCATCTGTTGACAAGAGCTTGCTGCTGTTGTCCAGAGCTTTGGCTGCTCCAGCTTTTGGAGTACTGAATGGAGTCAGGCGATCACTGTAGAGCCGAACGCTGCCGTGCTATGCCTCGGCGTCTTGTCCACCGGCCTCAGAATGTTGCTAGAAGTCGTGCAAGTGTTCTGTGTGCAACAGTTCTAAATTCCCCAGTGAAAATATGAAAAGCACACCCCTTGCTGCCTGGCTTGAAGTGATATCTATGTCTGATCACTGAGGGAACAGGATTCAAGCCAGCTGCCACTCTCCCCAGCTCCCAGAAGTCTTCCACATACATTGCTTTCCAGGAATTTACTCATCAGTAAAGCTTTAAATGGGTCTTCCAGTGCTTCCCCATCACCCTCTAAAATGGGCTATGTGCATTCCTCGGCAGGTGGGGCTCTGGATGACAGTCTGCCTTAAGACAGCAGGGACTGCAGGAAGAGGAGGTGAAAGAGTGGCATCTGTGAACCCTCCCCCTAAATCCTTCTCAGAAGACCCTCCTCTTAAAGCTTCTACCAAGCTGGGGTCCAAGCCTTCACTAACTTTTTTTTTAAGCTATGATCAAACCATTTGTGACTGCCCATGTATAGATTCAAGCCTGGGCACTCAGTTCTGCTGCACTGATCTAGAGTGTACGTTCCATGTTAATGCCACACTGTTCCAATCACTGTAACTTTGTAGAAAGTTCTAAAATCGGGAGCTGTGACTCCTACTACTCTGCTCTACATTTTTAGGATTTTTGTTTGTTTGCTTTAGAATGGGTATTAATCTGGGTCCTTTGAGATTGAATATAAACTTTATTACAACGTGATCATTTTCACCCAGAACCCAGTAGTAACTCTGATAGGTACACACCGACTCTGTAGATCTGTGGGGGTAGTGTTGCCTTCTTGACAAGGCTGGGTGCTCAGATCTATTGACATAGTATCCTTTTGTCAGTCTTGATCATCTTTAATTGCTTTTGGCAGTGATTTAGGGCCTTGGGTGTATAGCTTGTTGCTTTTGTCAAATCTTTTTGTAAATATTTTCAGTATATTAGGTATCTTATGTGATGTAACAGTGCCGAACAAACATGTTCCTGACTGGAAGCTAGACATAAAGAATTCTGCAGGACTGGGGTTGAGTTTTGTTGGTTTAAAAGCTATGTTTTGTCTTCATTGTGGAACAGCGTTACCTTCCTCGGCGTCGCTCTGAGTTCACTCATATTTTATATCCACTGAGGTGGTCTGGAACACCTTCAGAGTTCCACCCACTGAGAGTCTCACCAGCCAGCCTATGACTGACTGTCTCTGGCTTGTTCTAAGATCTGATGTCTTGCTCTGTCCCAGTTGTTTTTCTGCAGGTAGGGTATTGCCACAGCTGCCTCAAAGGGCTTATTCCTCGCACCAGTAGCTCATAATCTCTCTCCAGCTTCCTGAATGTCAGCATTTAGCTTCATGAATTCTCGGTGCTTAAGGCAGAAGAGTAAATCCAGTCCTTGTTACTCCGTCACAGTTGTGGTGTGGGAAGTCCTTCTGTGTGTTTGTTGCTTTTATTGGTTAATGAATTAATCTGTTTCAGCCAGTGGCCTAGCAGAATAGAACAAGGTGGGAATTCCAAGCCGATAGAGGAGGAAAGAGGGTGGAGTCAGAGAGAAGCCTTGTAGCCACCACAGGAGACAGATGCCTCCCCTGAAGCCTACTGAAACTTTGGTGGTAGGCACGACCTCGTGATGATGCACAGATTAATAGAGATGGGTTAATTTAGGATATAAAAGCTAGCTGAAATATATGCGTAAGCTATCAGCCAACCAGTATTGCAAATAATTTAGTTTCTATGTGATTATTTTGGGTCTGAGCAGCTGGGAACAAATGAGCAGCCTCTAGAAATAAAATTGGAAATAGAAACATCTAAATTATGGCTTGAATCGCATGTGGGATGTTGCCAAATTCTGTAAAGTGAATGAGGTTGTTCTCACCAAAACTATTAACAATATCCAAGACTATTGATTATTGTAAAAAGAAAATGTCCACATGAAAAGGAGGAAGAAGGGAAAGAGGAAGAAGAAGAGGAGGAAGATGAGAAAGAGGAGGGGGAGGTACTATTGGAGCTGAGCAAAGAGGAAATCATGCCGAGTAGTGATGGTGCACACCTTTAATCCCAGCATTTGGGAAGCAGAGGCAGGTGGAGCTCAGTGAGTTTGAGGCCAGCCTGGTCTACAGAGAGAGTTTCAGGAAAACTGGAGAAACCCTGTCTTGAAAAACCAAAAAAGGGGTGGAGGGGGGGGGAGGAATAATAAATATATTTTCACATCTTCCTGCATGTGTCTACAATGAAGAACTATTGCTGAGTGTGTGGAGGAGATGCATTGTTAAGCTCAGTGAAACCCATTATGTCATTTAATATTGCTTAGATTCTTCAATGCACATGATTAATTATTAATTCAAGAAAAGGTCAAGATGGATATTACTGGTTATTTAAATGATCAAGTGAAGCACACACCATTCATAAGCAATCAGTTTTAGATAGATAAAATAAATATAAGACAAACTCACAAAATATTTAATTATACAGGAGAAGTGTCTTCTGAATTCAGAGCAAAAATACCAGATAAAAGTATAAAAAAAATAAATGTTTATAAAAATTAGGTGGCATTAAACTTTAGAATTTAATCTTGATTCTTTCTTTTCATTAAAATTTTAGGCTTGCATACAAGCAGTGTATTTCACTGTGACGTCTTCACCCCTGAGAGTCCTCACACTTTGGTCTTGGCCATTCTCTTCCCCGGTGCCCTCCCTCATCCTCTGGCTGGTGTTCTCCTTCCCTAGTCTCTTCTGCTTTCTCACCACATGTACATAGTCTAAGCAGCCACAACGCTTCACCCCATTGTTTTTTATCAATTGTCAATTAGCTGGAAGTAGGAAGTTGGCAGGTTTGTCTTCGTCTTGCGTTAAAGGTGGGGAATAGTGTGAAGTCATCCTCATGTGATAAGAAGTCTGCCTCCACCCTGAGCTTGAAAGCCATCTTACAGCAAAGTTTAACTAGGTCCTTTCTTTGTAAGATTGAATCTCTGTAACTGGAGACTGCACTTTAGTTTCCCAGCCACCCAGACCTGAATAATCACACACACACAAAAAAACTATATTAATTACAACACTGTTTGGCCTATTAGCTCAGATATTTTACATCTTAAATTAACCCATTTCTATTAATCTATGTATTACCACAGAGCTATGGCTTACAGGTACGGTTCT
Source organism: Alexandromys fortis (assembly GCF_014885135.2). Classification (NCBI taxonomy): domain Eukaryota; kingdom Metazoa; phylum Chordata; class Mammalia; order Rodentia; family Cricetidae; genus Alexandromys; species Alexandromys fortis. The sequence continues at coordinate 9,870,592 of NW_026067924.1, read as the reverse complement.
GGCATCTGTCTCCTTCGGCAGCTACATGGCTCCTCTCTGACTCTGCATTCTTTCTCCCCGAATTCAGTTTAGTTTGCCCACCTAGCTCTACTCTGCCTTGCCATAGACCAAAGCAGGTTCTTTATTAACCAATGGCAATAAAACATATTCACAGCATACTGAAGGGAATCCCACATATCATCTCTGTTTGTCAAGGGCTAAGCTATGCCCCACTGGTAATCTTTACTTCAAATGGTGCTACTTGTTTCAGAAAACCGCATCATCGTCTTTGTGTCAATAGGTTGTTAATGACCACCTTGCACTCATGCCTTTGTTTCGGGAGGTTGTTACGATCAACTTGTTGTGCTTACATTCTAATTCCATGATCCCTGCTTATTTGCCTGCCAAATAACCCATCTGGAAACATTCTACTCCTGAGCTATAAAATCCTTATCTTTCCAATGTCCATCGCTGATCTCTTGAACCCCACCTTAAGGGGCAGACAGCTTGTGTGCACCAATAAAGCTTGCTTTAATTTAGCTATGATTTGGGTCAGCGGCATTTCTCCTCATGTCTGAGGGATTAACACATGTGCCCTGTTGGGGTTCCATCATCATATTTCCACGTGGGGCTGCCATCTTCAGGGGTCCTGCCTCGATGGGGTTTTCACTTTCCAGGGTAGGGCGTGTGGATTAGAAATTTTAGTCCAAAGGAACAGAGATGTGAAAGAAAAAGACAGAGAAACAGAATACAGTTGTGAGGGCAATACCGTAAATACTGAATCCACTTGTGTTTATTTCTTGTGATCTTTAAATATCCCAATCCAAAAGAGGGCAAGAAAGCAAAAGACTTTTTTTTTTACCATGATACAAGGAACAAACAAATTGATTACCATCTTAATATGTAAAACACCAAGTAACCACACCCTAGGTCAAGATATCTTGTTATTAGCTGTACCTTAAGTCAAATATCCTGTCAATAACCTTGAAGGGACAAGAATAGGACTAAACTCTGACCGTTAGTCAAGATGGAACAGATCCACTTCTGTGAGCCATCTGAATACCCCAAATACCAAGTAACAACACCATAAGTCAAGAGGTCTTTGTTAGTAGCCACACCTGAAGTTAATAGGCCTGAACTCTCTGACCTTTAGTCAAGGTGAAACAGATCCAGAAGTGCTCTCGTTGCCCGGTGGAACTGCTGTCCTTGTTAGCTTTCTGTTGCTATGATATATGTACCATGACCAAAAGCAACTTGAGAGAGGGGGTTATTTCATCTTACAGATTACAATATGTCCTTGAGGGAAGTCAGGGGAGGAACTCAAACATGGCAGAAACTTAAAACAGAAACCACAGAGGAATTCTTATTTGCTTACTGGATTGAGCCCAGATTCACAATCAGCTACCATCTGTTTATAGCCCCCACCTGCCTAGGGATAGTACTGCCCATTGTAGCCCTCCCACAACAATTAACAATCAAGAAAACACCCTCAAATATGTAGCCACAAGTCAATCTGATAGAAACAATCCTTCTGCTGAGATTCCTTCTCCCTAGGTGTATCAAGTTGACAACCACGAAAATTTGCCCTTCTGGAAAACAGCAAAATCCAAGCAGAAGAGATCTCTATGCCACTTTAACCCACTGTACTTTGCCTCACAACAAACACTATAGATGCCATATTGTAGAATTCCCCAGCCTCAGAGTTGTTCTCTGTCAGCAGTTTCTCTTGATAAAACTTCGCAATCTGAAAGCACTATTGGAAAATCCCCTTCCATCAACTTGGCATGTCTTCCAGGGCCATTCAAAGTCTGAAATGTGGGTATGTAAAAGTCTTCAAAATGATAGCAGATTGGTGGCAATAATGCTTTTTGCCCAAGGCAGGTATAATTTTATTTCCATGCTGGGTGTTTTCTGTAGACCCACATTCAAGGTAAAGAAGGATCTCCATGGTTTCCCCCAAATCTCAGTGTTTGGAGATCACTTAAAACTTTGAAGGCATACAGATTTTTTTCTGAGGGTAAAACAAGCGATACCTAAACAGCTTAATGTCTCTACTGCTGATTTCAAAAGTTCAGAAAGGATAGAGCTGGAGAGATGTCTCAATAGTTAAGAGCACCTGATGTTCTTGTAGAGGCTCCAAGTTTATTACCAGCAACTACAACAGGCATCAGTTCCTAGGGACCCAATTCCCTCTGGTCTCTGAGGGTATTCACACACATATGGTACACGTAAACTCACAGACACATACATATACACACAAGCAACAACAAAACCTTTTAAAACATCAAAAAGGAGCAATCCTGTTTTTATAAGAGATTTCCAGTCTGATCTGGTAGGCCAATGATGCTGGCATAGTGACCCAGAGTTGGGATGGTTGAATAGACTAGCTATGACTTTGATGTTCGCCACACTAACCATGCCAAGGAATGCATTAGTGTAAACTTCACTGTGAATCCCAGACAGCAGTGAGTGGATCTGGAGACTAGAGACTTGGCCAGGAACCTAAAGAGTGAGTTGTGTGAATCACTAATCTATGAGTTGCCGAAGAAGTCAGGGCTTCACTGAATCCTCTCTAAAGTAGGGCTCAGAGAGACTCAGACTCGGGTTTTATACTGTGCCTGTTAGCCTCAGCTTACATTCAAAACAGAATGGCTTCTCCTGGTGTTGAGGCTCATATAAGTTCAATTCTTGGCAATTCTATGAAACTATCTTCTATAGGCCACACATGGTTGTCGCTGCCAAGTTCGCAGCACTTTGTCTCCTGTAACCCATGTCAACAAGCTCTCTAAATGTTGTGTTCTCATCTGCCCTATCCTGTCATGTGTTCTAGCTGTGAAAAAAAAATATATGCTCCAAGTCCGAATGAGATAACTCACAGGATGCCAGGCAATTTGACAGTCTGCTGATCTCCACCCATGTGCCTTGATTTTGTGAACATTTATACTGAAACATTTGTGCTTTGCTGACTGACTTGCCATACTGTGGGGTTAGGGATGAGACAAATGGCTAAAAGAAACTAGCACCAGCAAAAGCAGAGATTTTGAGACAAACAAAGCTAAGATGCTCTGTAACTTTCCTACGTTTAGTGTAAGATGGCCATGACAGTAAGATATCATTTGTTGAAGAAAAGTCTTGACATCTTACATGCCAAGTAAGGAGCAGGCAGAGAAAAAGTTCCAAGGCAAAGAGGGGGGAATTAAAACAGAAAAGTAAAGCAACTGGGAAAGCATCCGTCTCTGTGGAAGGACCTTGTCACCCCATCATCCAACTCCAGCGACCCCTTCCCATTCCACACCCCCCTATTTCCCACCTCCAGCTGTTTAGTAAGAGGCAAGGTATACCTAAAATTAAGCCATGGCAAAGGCATCGACAAGGAAATTAGAAGCCTTATGATGTACTTATTTATTGTCTTTAAGCAATCAGTCTCAGCTGGCTCTGCTCTTAGCCAAAGCTATCCTTCACTGAGCCATAGAGTCTCAAGAGTTAAATTATTCACTTCATGACAGGAAAGGCCAAAGATGGATGTCCAAACATTGCAGAGGAACTTAGGTGCATGTTCAGGCAACTAGCTGTCTCTGTCATTTCTATAGTTTATTCAGCTTGTTCTGTTCAAGCCCACAGGTAGTGACCGGGAGCCACATCTCTGTAGGCCAAGTACCATCCTGCCTGAGACTGCAGGACTCAGAATCCACATCCAGCTCCTTGTCCAGAATTTTTCTTAACTTTCTTAGGCCCTATGTTTGGATATTCAAGTTACACATTGGGCACCATATGCAGACAGGTTTTTCTTTGGGTTGTCAGCTCACAAATAACAACACAAAACATTATTAATCATAAAAGCTCAGCCTTAGCTTAGGCTTTTCTCACTAGCTCTTATAACTTAAATTAACCCATCTCTATAAATCTACATTCCACCCATCCTGCTTCCTATGTGTCTCCTTGTGTCTCTTCCATGCCAAGATTTCTCCTCTTCTTCCTTTATCTCCCCAGAAATTCCACCTGTACCTCTTGCCTAACTATTGACCGTTCAGCTCTTTGTTAAACCTATCACAGTAATGTATCTTCACACAGTGTACCAATATCCTGCAACATATCCAAACAGGTACATTTAAAAATAAAGGACTTATCATTCACTGCCGTCAGACATTTGAAGTTGCAGGTTCCTCAGCAACAAACTCAGACAAAAAAAAAAGTATTAGGAAAAGAAGTATATCTACACTGAACTCATATAGATTTTTCTTTTCATTACTCCCAACAACTCACCTATCCCATAGCAGTTGTCAGGTATTATAAGTCATCTAGCTATGGTAGGATGTGCATCAGTTACATGCAAACACACACATACACACACACTTAAAATTTATTGATGGGGCTGAAAGGATGGCTCAGAAGTTAAGAACAATTGGCTGCTTTTGCAGAAGACCTAGTTTGAGTTCTCAGCATCCACATAGTGCTCACGAACATCTGTAGTTTCAGGTCCTTGGGATCGGATGGCCTCTCTGGCCTCTGTAGCCACCAGACACACATGTGGTGCACAGACTAACATGTAGTTAAATATACATATGTCCTTAGAGCAATGCATTCCTGAAATGGGGGCTTCTTCATTTGTTTCTACATCACAGCTGCTATAAAACAGGGTTGCAGTGGGCTAAGGCAGGAAGTGCCACTTCACTAGTTGGATTGCATTTCGTTTCTCTTAATTTGCCAAAAAAAAAGGAATAGATTGGATATTCTGAATATAATTCTTGCCTGATAACTGTTCCTATTGTATATAGTTTTACCATATTAGAGTTAAAACATTCCCTTTTTATTTAGACAAAAGTGGGGAAATGCTGTGGAATGTTTGTACAGTGTGTAAAGATACATTGCTGAGATTGGTTTAATAAGGAGCTGAATAGCCAATAGCTAGGCAGGAAGTATATGAAGAACTTCCAGCAAGAGAAAGGAAGCAGGGGTCATCTTGGCGAGGAGGAGACACAGAGGAAGCAGGACAGGAGGTATGTGACATAATGTAAGCTAATAGAAATGAATTAATTTAAGTTGTAAGAGCTAGTAGGACAAGCCTAAACTCAGGCTGAGTTTTCCTAATTAATAATAAGTTTTTGTGTCATTTTTTTTGAGCTGGTGGCCCAAAGGAAAAAATCTGTATACATTCGTATATCTTATTTTGTAAAAAATGTCCATTTAGACCTTTTGTTTATTTTGATCAGATTATTTATTATTAAGCTTCTGATTTTCATATAAATTCTGGCTATTAATCCCTCATTCATGCATAATTTTCAAACATTTCTTTTATGCCAAGACTTGTCAACTCACTCGTTTATGGCTTGTTTTGTTGAGCAGATGCCTTTTAATTTGAAGTAATCTCATTTGCTTATTCAGAAGAACTCTATAAACATAATCTGGATTTTTTTTTTCACAGCTGGATCTGAAAAATCCCCCATGAAACTTTCTAGAAGGTCTATGCACCCTCAGTAGAAGGAACATATTAGGGCCTCTGGGATTGTCCGGACCCACCATTAGCATATGGTGCTCTGTGGGTCCAATGGGGAGCCTGATTGGAATGGCTGGTAAGAGGTCTTACTGTGGCAAAGTCAAAGGGTGTGAAAAGACAAGTCCCAGGCTCTCCCATGTTGAGTGCTACCTAGTGGAAAGCTGTACCATATGTGGGGTATGCCAGACGCAGAGGTGCACTCAGTGTCCTACCTGGGCAGCCTGTTCAGCTTGTGAAAAGATGCTGCCTTCATTCCTTCATCCATTCATCTTAACCTCGGGAGAACTGAAGTTAGAAGGAATCCCAGAAAGACTATCCATGACAGGGAAAGTGGAGAGAGTGGAGAGAGGAGAATGAAGGGAAGAAGGCCTGAGGCCGCACAGCCTACAACAGCTCACTTGTGTGCCTGCCAGTTTTTTTTTTTTTTTTTTTTTTTTTTTTTTTTTTTTTTTTTTTTTTTTTTTTTTTTGGTTTTTCGAGACAGGGTTTTTCTGTGGCTTTGGAGCCTGTCCTGGCACTAGCTCTGTAGACCAGGCTGGTCTCGAACTCACAGAGATCCGCCTGCCTCTGCCTCTCGAGTGCTGGGATTAAAGGTGTGCGCCACCATCGCCAGGCTGTGCCTGCCAGTTTTTAAGGCTCACTTCTGTTTCAGTCCTAGACCATATCTTAGGAGTACCAGCCTCCTTTCTAGAGAGCCAGACAGTGTGCGCTGTCTGAAAATGGATTTCTTAAGGCCACAGCGTCTCCTGACATAACCCTCAAATCATCAGGCAAACCCAGGCTGAAGGACATTGCACATATCACTTCTCAAGAGGCAGAGAGAAGTATGCAGGACCAGAGAAGCCTGAGCAGAAGAAAACCAGGTGTTTCCTGGATGGGTTATAGACCACACAGGCAGTGCCAGGAAAGATGAAGCAATCTGAATAAAGTCTGCAGATTGGTTCAGGGTGTCATCGTAACAATGTAGCTGGCACTGAGATTCATGCTGTATCTGTAGGTGCTAACATCTGGAGGAGGCTGATGAAAGGCAAAGAAGAATGTTTCTTCCTATTTTGGGAACTTTTTATAAGTCTGAAATAGTTCTAAAATGAGACATCAACAATAAAAAAATTAACATGGGAAAAAATTTTTAGTGCCTGAAATAATGCCCTCTTATATACACAACAAATCTGTGAGTGTTCAAGACTCATTCTTATCATTCTCTCTCTCTCTCTCTCTCTCTCTCTCTCTCTCTCTCTCTCTCTCTCTCTCTCTCCACACACACACACACACACACACTGAAATTCTAATCAGTCATAAAAACAATTAAACCCTGTTAATTGCAATAATATGAATGGAGCTGAAGAAAATTGTGCTAAGTGAAATAAGCCAAACACCGAACAACAAGTATTTTATGTCCTTTCTTATAAGTGGAATTAGAAAGAAGTTCATCTCAATGAAGTGGACAGTTCACTCATGGTTATAAGAGTGTGGAAAATGGATAATGAGGAGAGATGGGTCAGCTGGCACAAAGTTCCTTTTTGTTACAATGTAGCAGACTCACTAAAGGAGCCAGTATGACACCAGCTCTGGGATAGAGAAGAGAAGAGATGCAAAGTAAGATGCACTGTAGCAAAAGGGATCCTGGGTGTTTTCAAGGGGCTGCCACTGCCGGAACCTGAGACAAGCTGAGCATCAAATGGGCAACGACAGTGGTGGGTTAAGACTCCATGAACGAAACTGAGACAGTCATCATTATCACCATCATTGAAATAAAACAAAGGGATAGGTCACAGGAAAGACAAAAGGGGTGTGCCACAGGAGGCGTGCCCTTGTAGCAGAATGTCCAGACTAGAAGGCTACACCTGCACATAGCACAAAAACAAGGGTCTGGGGCACTTTAGAACCCTTACAGAACCTTTAGAACAGGTGGGTCAGGTTACTCTAAATTAAGGGAGTCTGAAGAGGTGTGAGGTATAGATGGACTGTAGAACCTAAAATGAGATCTTAGACAGGGAAACTTTTAGAACAGTGTAGGGATAGCGACATCTGAATGTTTACTACACTGCCCTGGCAGAGCCTCCGTCCCTCTACACTTGTACTTGAATCTAGGAACGTCCAAATCAGTAATGTGTTTGCATAGAATCCGCAAATAGTATTCTAAATACTTTGTATCGCCTCTATATGATGATATATAATATGATGTCATTGTTATGTAAATAGTTATATTGTGTTATTTGGGAATAAGTCTGTACATGTTTAGTATAGGCATCAGTTTTTTTCCGGAAAAAAAGATTTATTTTTTTGAGGCTAGTTGAATTAGTGGATAAACAATTCACAGGTGCTGAGAGTCAACTTTAGACTAGCTGATGGTGTTTTGTTGATGTTAAATTTTCCAAATTTAATGATGCCCAGGCGATCATGTGCCAGACATCCCAGTCATTAGGGGACATGTAGTAAATAATTGCTGGTGAAGACACATGATCTCTACAAGTTATACCAAATAATTTTAATGAAAGAGAGATCAAGATCAGATGGGCGGAGGTGAAGACAGCAGGCCAGCCAGCGGATGCAGCAGACCAGGGTTGAACAGCATGTGGTGTAACCTGCAGAATTCTTGCAAGTCTCCTATATGTTTTTTGGGGGGGGGGGGCAGGGGAGCTCCATAGGTTGGGCTGTTTTCCTCCTAAGTTGGTCATTAATTACTGGCCTTTGTATCACACAGTGTGACATCAGCATTGTAAACTGACGCTGCCTGTCAGTGGCTTGTATGCTCCAGGTCACTGCTACTGGCTCTGAAGCATGCACAGCACCATCAGTTCTGAGCTGTCCCTTCAGGGAACATGTCCAGCACGTAAGTGCCTCTTTTATATGCATTTCTGCCCTGTAAACAACCCCACTTTCTGGCACTCTGTGCAAATGAGCTATAACCTGTATCTTTATGGATATAGTAAATACTCAGACCCGAAGAACGTGCTTCCCAGAGAAAACCAAGGACATTTCATTCCATCTTCAAATATATGTGCAGGCACTTAAAAGGCTCTTTTAAGTGATTTGGGTTGAGTGGCATGCACAAAATATCCACTTGAATTAGAATGACCCAGAGATGGTATAGCTCAACTGTATTTCTCAGGGTTGCCCTAGAGTCATTGCTTTTCATGCAAACAATAAGCTTTTATCTCAGTATAGCACGTCTACACCAGTGACTCCCTCAAGGGTGAAGAACCTGCCCATCTTGGAGGGCCATCTTGTGCCCTTCTTCCTGGTTCACCAGACCCATTTGTTGGGCAGGCTTCAGCTTTCTGCCAGAGTCACTAATTCTACCCCCAGCATTTCTAGATTGACACTACAGAGTCGAGTCCTGCGCATTCTGGGTCACTCTTGCTCCACAGAGCCCTCGCCTATAGATACAGATATTTGGTTGTACCTATCACTGTCAGAATGAGCTGTTTAGATACTCAGTGAGAAGGTACTGTAAGATCAGTAATTATTGTAAGAGCTCCAAATGTATTCATAGTAGTTCTACTTATATAATAAGTGGGTAAGGGTGCTGTGGAAGAATGCTCTTGGACACTGTAAAGATTTGTCACTAGTATTGGTTTAATAAAATATGGACTGACCAGTAGTCAGGCATCAAGTAGTGGCAGGGTGACAAGACTAAGAGAATTCTGGGAAGATGAAAGCAGAGAAGCAAACATCAGCCAGACACAGAGGAAGCAAGATGAGAATGCCTTACTGAGAAAAGGTACCAAGCCACATGGCTAAACATAGAGAAGAATTATGGATTAGTTTAAGTTGTAAGAGGTAATTAGTAAGAAGCCTGAGCAATAGGCCAAACAATTTATAGTTAATATAAGCCTTTGCATGTTTATTTGGGATTGAATGACCGTGGGACTGGGCAGGACAGAAACTTCTGTCCATGTCAGAGACATTACTGGCATGATCTGCACAGTGTCCCTGGGGCCACAGGCAAATTGTCAGCAGAAATAATGGCCACCTTACTCATTCTTCTGGTGTCTTCATGATGTTGCCCAATATCTCAGACTTCTTCAGTCCTACTGCAAGGAAGAGTGTAGCAGGGCATATTCGCCCTCTTAACCCTAGGAAGAGGCCTTGGGGGCCCATCGTGGATCATGTGGCCTTTTCCTGGTGCTCATCTTAAGAGGTTATCTGCTTGTGCCTCTGTGACAGTCATACCTCGGAAACTCAGCAGCTGTCCAGACGTTTCCCAGGGTGCCCTCTGCTCACACAGCTGCACTCCACATCCCAGTGATTGCTCTTCCTGGCCGTGGGTGGCCCCTCCCAACTCCATCCTGACCTCTGCTCTCTTTTTCCAGGCCCTGCTGATCTTATCGAACTCCTAATTTCCCCCTTTGGTAGAGCTGCCAGCTCCAAGCACTTTCTATGAACTGATGTTTTCAAGAAACCTGCAAGAAATGTGAGTTTCCTCCACCCAGTTCCACCTTTCATTTGCTCTCTCTCTCTCCCTCCTGCTCTCGTCGCTGTATCTCCCTGGGCTCGGCTTCAGCTCCACCCACTCTCTTCTGAGAACCCATTATGGTCTTGACATGAAAAATGTACTCTCGTTTAAAGCTTATGAAATCACACTGTATTTATGGTCTCCCCTCCTTTTGATGTAGTTAACCATTAGGTCAAGTGAAGCTGCAACAGACTCGCAGCTCATCTTATGCAAACATTTCACTCACAAGTTTACATTCGCTTGGGATTATTTTCCTGCCCCTACAAGACATCCTTTTCATGAGCCTGGGTGTTCTGTAGTGAACGTTCTTCCCTCGGTGTTTGCACTTTCCATGGGTGGTGCTGACTCAGGCCTGGGGACCGTTGTTGAAGCGCCTGTCACAGTCTTTATTCCTAATAGCGTGTCTTCTGTAGTTAGGGCTCGTCTGCCTAGAATCTCAGTCTACTTTGTTCAGTAAATGGAGATTCCACAGAAGCTCGCCTGTAAATAATGACTATCTCTAGAGACCCAGGGATGTATTCATTTGCCTAGTTGTATTGAACACTTGACTCAGATTGTTCCAAGTGCAATTTAAGGGCATGGTAGCACTTTTCACTCAGATGTAACTCCTTGGCAGCCTCATTTGGAATGTGTCCAGAAGCCCCACAGTCACACACACACACACACACACACACACACACACACACACACACACACACACACCATACATCAGAGGGTGCCAGGTCAAACCCTGGAGGTCTGTTCAGAGCTTTCAGCCTCTAAAGTCACCTTGAGAGGGGAGTAAACAGTTACCTGAAACCTGCCAAGGTGATCTGAGTTCCTTGAGACCCTAGCAAATCAGTGTGAGCCAGGATTGAATAGGTCTTTCAAGCTGAGTTCAGACCCTGCTGTGTCTGGCCAGGGTGTGAAACAGATGTCTATTATAACTTGCTGTGCTTTAGCTGTGCCTCTTAAATCCCCATGTGTAAAGTATTGACTACCAGGGGCCTCCTTTGCTTATGGAGAAAATGGAAGGTGTGGATCCCTTAGACAGTAAGGGGTAGTGAAGTAAGTTCTAAGTCATTGGGGCCATGCCCCTGAAGGCAGTGTTAGGAGCCTGGTCACGCCCTGGAGGCAGTGTTAGGACTCTGTTCCCTTCCTATCTCTTGTTTTGTTTCCTGGTGGCCATGGTAGAAGCAGTTTCTTTAGTCACATAGTCCTAAAGTAATAAGCTTCCTTGACACGGACTCAGAAGTAAGAGACCAGCTAGCTGACCATGGACTGAACTTCCTAACTGTGAATCTAAGCAAAAATCTCCTTTTAAAGTCAATCTCTTCTGCTAGTTTGTTACAGTGACACAGGAAGTTTACAAACTCAAAGCCCAGCTACCAAGAAGATGAGCTGTGATGATGAGACCTTTAGGAAATCATTAGTTCAGAAGCAGGATTTGATGACTTTACCAAAGAGGTCCGACCGAGTGGGGTAGTTTTTTTGTTGGTTTGATTTAGTTTTGTTTCTCATGTGTGGATAGAACAAGAAGAGAATGAGACTTTGTCAGACATCAAACCTACTGCTACCATGACTTTGGACTCCCAGATTCCATAACTATGGCCAATAAATTTATGATAGCTATCACCCAAGGTAAAACATTTTGTTTTAGCCAGTAGGTGGCTTGAGATAGTCTCTTTCCCTTCCAAGGGTGGTTCCAAGGCTGTGCAGGTAATATCGCCTGCTGCTTTGAGGTTATGAAGGAACTGACACCCACACTTGGTGTGGGAAGTCTTTATGTATATGTGTTGCTTTTATTGGTTAATGAATAAAGATGATTCTGGTCAATAACTTAACAGAATATAGCCATGTTGGGAGAGAGAGAGAGAGAGAGAGAGAGAGAGAGAGAGAGAGAGAAGGCAGAGTCAGGGAGAAGCCATGTAGCCGCTGCAGGAGACACACCTCCACTGGAGTTCCCTGAAACTTTGTCAGGGAACTTTGAAATGGAGACAAATGTAACAAATTAATTACAGTTTAGGATGTAAGAGCTAGCCAATAAGAAGCTAGAGCTAATAGGCCAAGCAGTGATTTAATTAATACAGTTTCTATGTGGTTATTTCTAGTCTTGGCAGTCAGGAATGAGCAAGCAGCCTCCTGCCGACACTGGCCCTTGAGATCTCCTAGCCCACCCATGTCTCCTTCAAGGTGGCACATGGGTTGAGTGGACATTACTGTAAAAGCCCCACACCGCACAACTGCAGCTTCCTGCACTCGGAAGAGACGCTAGAACTGCTACAGTCCATTTGGAGTAGTGCCTGCTTTGGCCATGCCCTGAGTTGCTTCATGAACCACCAAGGGCACACTGAAGGATTGATGAAGCAGCCCAACCTCACTGAGCAGGGAAGACCTCCTCTGTGAAGATCTATAACTCAGCCGTCTAAGGCCAGGAGATGAGACGCCTTGAAAGATGGAGCGTTGATGACTCTCGATGCATTTAGAGTCTTGGGGAATCTTGTTAATTGCTTATTTGATTAAATTTTTTACTGTTCGGTTCAACATCAGGGAGAGCAGACCCTGTCCCCCCCCTCCCCGTACACTTAATTACAGGCTAGCACAGCAACTGCCTCTAAACCTCCTGATCCAGAAATTAATTTGAAGGCAGAAGACAGAACATAAATAAAGGAAATAAAGGGACCCGTGCTTGCCACATTTGCCTTCCTCTGGCCTGTTGACACTCTGTTTATGGCGCTGCTGTAAAATCCCTCCTAACAACGCTTCCTAGCAAAGGCTAACAGGGAAAACCAGGTTACCATGCTGGTTTTGAAAGTCTCCTCCGAATAAAGGCCCTAGAAGCTTCCGTATGGAGTGCAAACCTTCAGTTTTTTTTTTCTGCTATAAGATGGTTTAAGATGAAAGAACTGCCTTGGGAAGTGCCACATCTTTGAGGACCACCTGTGTCCCTACCTACTGCATTAGGCATCTCCTATTGTGGAGTGTTGACCATACAAACACAATGGAGCTCATGGACTTGACTTCCTGGAGAGTTCACAGATCACCCTAACAGCACACATCAAGAAGACTGCTGTAACAGGGGCATAAGTATCAAGTTATGAGACAATAAGAGGAGAGAAGCAATTCGTTGGTCTTGGTCAAGGAATTTTATTACCCACATCTATCGGAACGTTAGGCACTGCAGGGGTTGCACAAAGGTTTCTGGAGAAAATGGTCCTGAGTTGAGCCTGAACGAAGAAGCTCTGATGGGTTGACGTCTGCAAGGAAGAAGAGCAGAGGAGGTTCTCGGAGTTGAAGGAAGTGTGTACATAAAGTCAGGGAGGATGGAGAGCAGACAGAGACACCCTCCCGCTTGAGCAAGAAACAGGAGCCTGACAATTGTTGGGGCAGCAATGTTTAAAGCAAACACACAAGCATCTCAGTCAGACCCCAGCCCTCAGTGACAGAGCCAGCGAGGAGAACTGCACTCTTTATTGACCCGATCTGTACTTTATGTCGCTAGTATTAGCTAGTTACCCCAGTGAGGGCTGAGTGTTGGCACCAACATTAAAGGTGAGAACAGAAAGTAACTGGAACCAATAGCTTGAAGTAGGATGGATGGTTCCAGCTGGGATGGGAACACACTGATTCCTCATCTGTACCTCTACCTCTCCATCTTTGAAAGAAGGATACTGCTAGCCTGGGGCTATTCTCGGTACAGCCTGTGCATCTGGAATTAACTAAAACCCAAGCAGCTGAGGGACACCTGTGAGGATGCTTTATTAACCAAATCACCTGAAGTGGGAAACCCACTTCCAATCTGAATCTTTTGAGGTGGGAAGATATCACTTTAATCTGAGCCATACTTTCTGCTAGCAGCCCGTATAAAGAATATGGGAGAAGGAAGCTTGCTTGCTTTGCCTGCTTGCTCTTGCTAGGAAGCTCATCTCTTTACTGGCATTAGAGTCTACTGCTGCAGGAGTCTGATGTATACTGAAGACCAGCCGAGACAGTCAGGCTCATGAACTACTGAATTCTTGGACCTTCCACTGGTAGATAGCTACTGTTGGACCAGCTAGACTATTCTAATAACCCCCCATATATAATATATATAATATTATATACAGGTATGTGTATGATTATGTATATGTGTGTGCATGTGCATATACATATTTGCATGTATATTCATTCTATAAGTTCTGCCCCTCTAGAGAACCTGAATACAATAGCAAAGGACTCAGAGGGGCTTGGTGCACTGTGTCTGAGATTGCCACTGTTCTTTATGCCTCCCAGTACAAAATAAAGGGACCCAGCTATACCCTGATATTGTCAGCGGTCGACTACTATCTCTGATTATGTCACCTAGGCGATGCTGACAGGACCCCAGCTGCCTCCTGATTCCATAGAGCCCGCCAGGTTTCCAGGCTTGAGTAGACTCTATAAATTCTTGGAGTTTCCCAGAACGCCAAGCACTGTGCATCTTACAGAGGATGAGTTAACAGTTTTTCCTCGTTATCTATGGGAGGATTTGCTTCAAAATTTCCCAGGATTCCGTACCACACAAAGCAGCACATTATTTGCAGGTAAACCATATTCATCTTTTCACGAACTTTCTATCATGTTTTCCAATTGTGGGTGCAGTGTAAATCCTACGTAAAGATTGGACTGTTCTGTTTAAGAAATGAGACCAAAGGCAAGCTCTGCCTACTTAGTACAGACACGGCCATTGCGTGTATAACTGTGTAGCACATGACCCAAACTGGCTGAATCCACAAACGTGGAATCCAGGGATTTAAGGGCTGGCAGTTTTTTACATAGTAGACGTGACAGAGTGAGCCTGGGTGCATAGCAGAACAAGTCAGCCAGTGATGCGGGGTAGATGCCTGAGGAGCAAAGAAATTGGGCAGTTGGCCTTTGAGTAACTGTTCTGAGCAGTGTGCTTTCAACTTACATGGGAGATTCTGTGCCAGCAATGGTAAGAATGAGGTGCTTTCATGAATGTAGTACCAGGGTTCTTCATCCCTAACTGTGGAGTTCTCTGAGACATAAGTTTCCCTTAGAAAAGAAAGGAATACGGAGGAAGTATTTATACAGATGTACATACATACATACATAATCCACACATATATATGTGTGTGAACATGTGTGTGTGTATATGTGTGTTGTGGAAAGAATTAAATAAAATACTAGTGGACAGTGCATAGCAGATATTTGCATATAACTAATAAATAGCAAATGCTCATAATAACAATATTTTGAATTATTAATGAATATGCATATGTTATGAGAAGAATAGAATCATAATTACACATTTCCCTCTATTAAAAAAATCGTTATGTGAGCAGAGTGAACAAGCAAAGCCATCCCAGAATCAACAAGGACCCCAAGTCCTGGGAAGCATTACAACTAAGAAAGCTATGGGGCGTCAAAGAAATACATCTGCTAACTGAATCCTTGATAGTTTACTCAGACTGTGAACAGTGAGTGCAAAAATAGCTTCGCATTTTTCCTTTATTCCTTTGAGGTAGTCAACACAACCTCCTATGGTGGCTCTATGAAGACGGAAGTTTAAAACCTGCTGCCGTCAGGTTAGTAAGAAAAGATGAGCAGCCCTCATAAGCTGACGCAGAAGAGCTGACCAAGGTGGTAGCCTTAAAACACCACACGCCAACGCCTCGAGCATGATTGTGACCCTTAGTGACAGGACGATCTCAGAAATAAACCTGCCCTGATAAGAAGTTGCCTGCCTTTCTTTTTATAGGGGAAACTCTAAAGAACTCTGTGCCTTGGGAATGCTAGCCTTCCCTCCCAGAGAGTCACATGTGTGGCAGAGGATACTGTTCCCACTAAGTGCTCCCACCTGTGCGCGCAGAGCTGCGCCCCATCCTGTTTCGGTAATGGGCTCCAATAATAAACACAAACATTGTATACATCAAGCTAATGCATGTGGTCTATTTCCTGGCTTTCCCGGAGAAATTCCACACCGAACACATTTAGAATGGGAAGAACAAATACGTTCCCCGGATTGCCGTGGGAAGCCTGTGCTTGATTTAAGAAATCCATATTCCCTGCAAGTCTAGGGATCGTGCAAATCACACTGTCATCCGAAGTCATGGGGGCTTTTGTGGTGTTGTTTAGTGAGGCCCACATTGACGTGCTAAGCCCACTGTGGTCCTCGGCGCAAGCACTGCCTGTTGGGGCTTGCTACAGATCCGCAGAATGGCTTAGATTCTAACACATGGGCATTGCCAGGAAAACAATTTCTTTTCTGCTTAAGTTCACAGTTAGTGTAGCTCCTACACTGACATTAAAACCTAAGTGCTAAATCCAGCAGCATTAGTTACTATCTGAACCCCATGCGTCAGGAACGGGTCATCATCTTGTCATTGTGCCTCCCAGTGTGCAGGAGCAGATGCATGTAAGCTTTCACACGCACATGTGTTATTCAGTGTTAAAGATGCTTACAGTTCAAAAAGAAGGAACTCCAAGATTACTTGGACAAAATTGTAGTCACTTTATAAAAGAACCAAACTGGAATACAAGCGCCACCTGGGATTACACCGTCTTAAATTAGATACTCAGTTACCCTCAGCATCATTTGCTTACTGAATAATTGTGGTGTCTTCTCTGTGATGATCCCTTGCTAGGCTGCAGGGACACAGTTTTAGAGCCAGCCCCTGGTTTTAAGCATCTGGAAAACCCAGTGGGAAAAGAAGGCTTAGTGGATGGGCTGTGTGTCCTGTCTGCACCCTGCATGCGGTCAGAAGCCTTGAGGGGAAGAAAGGATCCTGTACTGAGAGTCTTGGAATAAGGACTCTTCTGATGTTGTTGGGGATTTTTGCATGTATATGTATGTGGTGTGCATGTTCACAAGTGTGAACCCACATATGAGGGAGCATACATGTATGTGTGTGTCTGTGTGAAACCCTGAGGTTATCATTAGGATGACCATGAGTGGTTTCTCTCTTAGTCACTGAAAGAGTGCGGTCTCTCAGTGAAACCCAGGGCTCACCCACTAGCAGAGTGCTAGACAACTTGCTCTGATGATCTCCTTTCTCTGCCTTCCAAACCCTGGAATTGCAGGAAGGCTGTCACGCTCACCAGGCATTTAGGTGAGTCCTAGGAACAGCAAAGTCTTCATTGACTGAGCTATCTGGCCAGCTCTGACTCCTCTGATTTTTTAGCACACCTTCACTAAGATGACGGCGATGCAAGGTGTTTTTGATTAGTAAATTCAAATTCTGCTGCCTGCTCGTTTTATGATCTGAAAGAGTTGGCTTAATTTTCACAGTTCTTACAAATCGTTAATGGGGATATTACCATAACCCTCTGGTTATTGGAAAGGACTATCAAAAAAGTAAAACGATTCTTGGCACTCAAGTGGTTATTGTTACTTGATACATGATCCAATAAGATTTTGCTTCCATGTGAGAAAGTGATACATCAAGGTTCATAACAATAGCAAAATTGCAGTTATGAATCAGAAACTAAATAATTGTATGGTTGGGGGTCACCACAACATTAGGACCCATATTAAAGAGTCACAGCATTAGGAAGGTTGAGAGCCACTGCTGTATGAGGAGACGAAGCAGAGGGAGGTGAATGCGTGGACTTTGTCACTGCCGCTGTGTCCAGCGCCCACCTTAAATGTACTTCACTTCAGCTGCTCCTGTCAGTAGTCGGCTGGTAGGTGAAACGGGCCAACCCTTGGATTCACATCCATCACATACAGGTTGCCATGAGCACTCATTCACGCGGGGCAAGGGTGCAGGAAACACTTCCGTGTGGCAGCCCCCAGGTCTTCAGAAAAAGACTTCATCTCCCCCTGCAGCTCAGAGCAGCTACTCTGCTGCCTCACCATGGGTTCTCCTAGCCAGCCATGCTGTGTAGCTGGAGCTCTGTGGGGAGAGCATCTTTGTCCACTGTGGGAAAGCTAGGAGTAGAAGCCACATTTCCACTAGTGCTCTTTCAAGATCTTTGGAGCCACCACACGTCACAAGTTTGCTATGGTGACTGTCATGAGAAAATCAGTAGGACTTGAGATACTGATTTATACTCTGTTTAGAGAAGATTCTGAACTTCCTTTCTGTGGACCAAAGGTGAAACCAGATGTTACAGAGAATGCAGAGACGGGGGGAGTGCCCAGTGAGCACACTCCTCCTACTCACAGTGAGCTTTCCTGATGGCTGTCTGTCTTGTATCCAGCAACCATAGCTTTTAGGGATTTAGGAAACATGCATTCTTTATTATGAAACAATACGAATAAACCACAGCGCCAAGTTCATGGAGTTAAAGTCGCGGATGCCAGGAGCCTGCTGTTGAGGGAAGTGCCTTTACTACCACTTCTGCAGGGAACAAAGACAGACTGGTGCTTCTATGAGACACTGTGGGGGTTGTGTTCATTAGTAGCAAGCACTGAAAAGTTACATTTCCACTGTAATATACTGCACACGATCTGTTCAATATACTAAGTGTGATGGCTGGACCCCTGCTGACTTGCACTGGGGAACATAAATAAATATACAGTCAACTAAACTAAACCGCTACCTGTGACTATTTGAAAACGTAATTCCTCGAGAGAGACTGAATTTTTTTTATTGGCTTTTTTTAAAAAAAAAATTTTTTTCCAGGTGGAAATCATCTTACTATACCTATGTGCTGTATCTCTTCCCTGACAAATGATGTCACTGAGGCTGCTTTTGGAGCTGTACTGTTAAATTGTTATTAAATTATTGCTTAATTACAGTTGTGTTCTAACTTGATTTTCTCTACCCATTTTAAACTTTTGTGCAGTCTTATTTTGTCTATCTCTATGTTTTATAGGCTTGCAGAACCTTTAAAAAAAAAAGCCAAACATAGCGAGCAGGAAACATGGTTTAAATTAGGAGACAATAAACAGATTTTTCGGTTATAAGAGAAAAGCTCCCTGTGACGATGGACACACAGGATCTGATCCTCATCCACGGTAAGCGACACCGCCCAACTTGCCAAGCACTGCTCACATTGTCAGTTAACACTGGGGGCTTCACACAGTCCCACTCTCTCGGGTCCCACTTTTTACTCCAGCAACTACTAAGGCAACACTGGAAGCCGCTTGTTTGGGACCTACCGGACAGGGATGTGCTGGGACACTAGCTTTGGAGTCCAAAAGTCCTCATGTGTGATATATCCTGCTTTCCAGTCCGTGAACATAAATTCTCACCACTGAAGTTTCCCAAAAAGCCATGTGACACCCTGGGCTATCGGATAGAGAAAGACAAGGCTACCAACCAATGCCTACCTCCAGCTGTCCGCTGAGAGCTCGGTGTAAACATAGACATATAAATACAACCTCCTGAGTGGGTGCACACATACACACACTCACATGAAGAGAGAGAGAGAAAGGGAGAGAGCCTGAGGCTCTCAACAACACGAGAAGAAATCTAGCCATATGGATGTTAATGCAGTTAGGAGATTAAACGTGAGATAGATGTGGGTGATGCTGAGCTCACAGAGCAAACTGTTTCACAAGAAACATTTTTCTTAAATGCAAGGAGGATGCTATAAAATAGCAACCAAAAGTCTAGTCCTGAAAATTCACACTTAAGCATCGTGGTGATTTGTCTCCGTGATCAAGCTGTACACCCTGTTCACATGTGTACCTTCCGGTGCTGGGCAGCACGGTCAGTCCATTTATGTCAGTATCACTACAACTCCATCACAAACTAGGGGCCACCGTTTCATCTGTGGTCTTCCCACTAAAGGCAGCATTATCACGCAATGCATGACTGAACTTTTCTCCACCTTTTTGCATTAGGAGAACTCTGGTATTAAAAGCACAGAGTCGGGGTGGTGAGTCACACCCTCAGAGCCCCCCAACCAGAAACCAGCTTTCAGGCAATGTGATCATTGCAAAACTTCTCCACCATGTGGGGTGGGTATTATTCCTTTAAAAACGGCGGCGGGGCGGCGTGGGTGTGTGGACAAACACAGGATAGACGGGACGCAAAGGAAGAGACAGACACGCTGCTCCCACGTGGGTGCGCTTTAATGGGGAGAGGGGAACACAGTAAGGGGTGGGATGTGCGACACACAAGGGTAGGGGGGAAAAGGGCCAAGAGAGAGCGAAACCTCGTGGACGCTCGCT
>NW_026067924.1:9825082-9848514 GCF_014885135.2 Alexandromys fortis | reverse complement strand
TATTGGCGTCCCAAGTAACCGGAAGGCCGTGGGGGGGCAGACTAACCGTCCCGAAACCTGGCAGCCGACAGGGAAGAAACCCGGCCGGGAGGAGCCGCGGTAAGTGGCCCGACCTCGGCAACCGACGGGAATCAAACCTGGCCAGGAGGAGACAATTACGCCGATTTGGGGCCGGCCGCCGATTTGGGGCTGACCGCCGATTTGGGGCTGATATAAAGAGAGGAAGGAAGACAGAAGGAAAAAAAAGGAGCCAGGGCACCGAACCCTGGAGAGAATCGTCTGAGAGCGCCGAACTCTCAGTGGCGTGGTACCGGATCTGCCAGGGGGACAAGACCAAGAGAGGGGGGGGGCAATGGGAAGGCAATTTCAACCCGGATTAGCCAGGGGGAGCCGGCCGGACGTCCCTAGGCATACCAAGGAGGGAAAAGCCCGTGGGGTAAACTCACGAATCAGTTGGAGATGGCCGTAGAGGGCGGTGGTGGTTGCTGGTCCCGGTTCTGACTTTGTGTCCGGGAGGCGCCAGAGGCCCGGAGCCCGGACCTCGGGTGGAGAATCCGGCATGAAGTAGTCCCTGAGTCGACGGCACCAATATTATTCCTTTAAAAACGGCGGCGGGGCGGCGGGGGTGTGTGGACAAACACAGGATAGACGGGACGCAAAGGAAGAGACAGACACGCTGCTCCCACGTGGGTGCGTTTTAATGGGCAGAGGGGAACACAGTAAGGGGTGGGATGTGCGACACACAAGGGTAGGGGGGAAAAGGGCCAAGAGAGGGGCCAAGAGAGCGAAGCCTCGTGGACCTTCGCTTTTAACGGGGGGCGCAAGGTTGTCTGGGAGGAGTGGCCTTCACCTGGGCGCGGCCAGNGGGGGGGGCGCAAGGTTATCTGGGAGGAATGGTCTTCACCTGGGCGCGGCCAGCGCGCACGCAGGTGACGGTAATCCAGGAGAAGTCTGGGAGCTGTAGTTTCCAAGGAATAACAGTGGGGGTCAGCTTTCCGTTACTGAGACGAATCAGCTTACAAAGAAGAAAGGTTTACTTTGGTTTGCGTTTTGGAGGTTTTCGGGCCATGGCTTCCTGGCTTGAGTTCTTTTCGGTTTTTGACGTGTGCACTGCAGGGAAGAATAATGAGATGTTAATTAATTATGAGATGGTAATTAATGTAACAGTTGATACACCTAAATTTAATGGTTTCGTTAGTCATCACGACCGGAGTCTGTGACAGAGAAGGTTACTCCTCTTCATGGCTTCTAGAAAGCAAAGAGGAAAAGAAAGAGGTCTCCAATATTCCTCTCAAGAGCACACACAAAAATGACCAAACCTTCTAGTAGGGCCACCTCCACCGAGTCCACGACTTCTCAAAGGCTTGGGACAAAGCCCAGGTGCACCTTTGGGGCATATTTAAGATTCAAACTGTGGCAAGGACCCCGTTCAGTCATCTGCCCTGTCTCGAGAAATCAGCGTCACCCCTTCCTGTTCAAGTAGGGAAGCTGACATCAGCAGGCTTTGGGGACAGCTCAGGAAGGCTCACTCTCCTGGACTTCCCCTGATTGACTTGATTCAGGACTGGTGACTGTGGGACCAGCAGGATTGACAGAGGTCCCCTTTAGACTTGGATCCTTTTATAAAATGAATCAGTAACCTTTCTCTAGGGCATTTCCTTGTGAGCCTGTTTTGTTGGCTGATAAAACAGGCAGTCGGCAGCTCTTTATTGAGGGACTCCAGACACGGGCAGCCTTTGGGGGAAAATGCATATAAAGGACCCAGCTGGGCGGAGCCTGTCAATCTCCTCCCCACCCTGCCGGTACCACATGACCATGGCAGGGGGCGGGGCACGTCCTCCGTTGAGCACCTGTCCCAGCCCAGACAAAACACCCCAGCCTGCTCCTTTGTTTCTCTTTGCACAGCTGAGAAAGCTTGGGGTTTACAAAAGAAATCCTTCCTAAAACATCACTGGGAAGCAAACAATATATGAACAAAGAAAAGACCAAAAGCTAAAAACCACCTTCAAAGTTCTGAAGTCCACAAAGCCGCCCCCACTTCCAATTTGCAGGTTTGTTTGGCTTCCTGGCCTTCCAAGTCTGCTTTGACTTCTGCCCCTCTTTTCCCTGCCGCACCTGTCTTTAATTCCTCTTTTCGAAGGGAGACACTCTTGCCACATAAGAAATAGAAGACCCATAGCTGGTGATAGCCCTGAAGAGCTGCAGCCCTGCCCCCAAAAGCCCAGCCTCTTTCTCATGTGAGGACCAGGAAGCCACTGGCTCAGGATTGTGCTCCCTTTCCCTAGAGCAAGAGGTGTAGGAACCAGAACCTAGGAGCAGAGATTTAGGGCTGAGCTCTTCATTGGTACCTGCCAGTTGTCCTGGGCATATGGCAGAATTGGATGGTCCCCAGCACCCTCAGCAAGATGAAAACAACTATGCTCAAGTCCCTGCTCAAGGCTGATGTGAAAAACATCGTGAAATGGTACATAGGAGGTGCTGAACCCGTGGAAAGCTGAGCTTGACCTGAATCACTTGCTGTTATCACAAAGGATAGCTGGAGCCCAAGAAGCAGATGCAGAGCCCGGTGACACAGGTGCATGAGCTTTGGAATTCCATGACACCATTCACGAGCTTTGCTCTTGCTACCCAGGCCTCTTGCCAAGCATGCATGCACACTCTCCAAGTCCTAGGCCTTTGCTTGCCTGACACACCTGGAAGAACACAGGGCAGAAGAGCCAGGGAGAGGTGGAGGGAGAAGAACAAGAAGAGGACTGAGCTCCCCAGCCGCATGTGGAGCACAAGGAGCACATGCAGAGAATCACCGAAAGGTGGAGAAAGAGGAGAAATCAAAAGTGAAGACTCTGCTTTGAGCCCTGCGCATCCAAAGCCAAGCAGCTCTGCTGAATGGGTATCAGCCCAGGGAGCCCGTCAGTGCCTCTGGTTTCTTACTACTACTGAAATCCCCCCTTCCACAATCTCCTTTGTCTCTCTTGTCTCCCTAGCGGAACACAGGGACACACACTGTAATCCCAGTGCCCAACGGGCTGAGTGAGGCAGGACGATTGCAAGTTCAAGGTCAGCCTAGGGTACATAGTGAGATTTTTTGCATCAAAATTAAACCCAAAGTAAAAGAAATAACATTATCTGGAACATATCAGTGCTTTTCAGTAATTAGAAAAGTCAATGTCTCCCACTTTGTCTAATATGCTAGATTACACTACTATAGAGGGCTAGGGCAGTATCCTATCTGATTCCTGTGGAAATTGCAGCCTTTGGCATGCCTTCTGCATGGTAGATGTTCAAAGAATGTTGACTGATGGGTAGAGAAGAATTCAAATCATAAAGCTGATGACAATTTCTATTCTAGGACTTCATCAAAGATGAGATTTTGTCTTATTAGGGCTTTCTACTGCTGGGATGAAACACCATGAACAGAAGGCAAGTTGGGGGAGGAAAGGGTTTTTTTTTTTTCAGCGTATACTTCCACATCACAGTTCATCATCAAAGGAAGTTGGGACAGGAACTCAAGTAGGTCAGGATCCTGGAATCAGGAGCTGGTACAGTGGCCATGGAGGAGTTCTGCTTACTGGCTTGCTCATCATGGCTTGCTCAGCCTACTTTCTTATAGAACCCAGGACCACCAGCGCAGAGATGGCATCACCCACAATGGGCTGAGCCCTCCCCCATCAATCACTAATTAAGAAAATGACCTGCAGCCCAATCTTAGGGAAGTATTTTCTCAACTGAGGTTCTCTCCTCTTAGATGACTTTAGCTTGTGTCAAGTTGACGTAAAACCATCCAGCACCGACGACGTATAGAGATTTTCTCACTTTTCACCTCTGAAGGTCATACAGGTGGGGGACCATGAGGGCAAATGAATAAGCTCAAAGATAAACAAAGAAGGGGAAAGAGGGCCTGGGGAGGTGGGTCCATGATTAAGATCACTTGTCAAACAAGCATGAGGCCCTGAGTTTGATTCCCAGCACCAATTAAAGAGATGGGTATGGCCCTCTGGGCCTGTATTGCTCTGTGGTAGGTGGTAGCCAGTGGAGAACTGCAGAGTGCTTGCTTGCTGCCTGACTGCTTAGCGTGAAAACAGCTAGCTCCAGTCAGTGAGCAAGCCAGATCAAGAGAATTGGGCTGAGAGTGATGGAACAGAACACCATATCCTCCCTCTCTGCCCTCTGTATATGTGCACACATCCACCACACCACACCACACACACACACACACACACACACACACACACACACACACACACAGAAAAAGAATGCCCATACCAAGGAATATGAAAGATGCCTTTTAGAGTTGGTTTGACCAGCTCAGGGGCAGTTTCCGGTTACCGCCACCCCTCAGTCCCCCTTCTGCGCCACCTTTCAACGCCAGGTGGTTTTTCTGGAAGTCAATCAGTGAGCCATGAATTACTGGAGACGGCAAGTGGTCTTAAATCTTTAGGATGTCATGTTTAGGAGCAGGTGTGTGACCCACACTAGACCCACGGGGACCTGTGGGAGGGGAATCAGCTCCAATCTTGGAATTAGCCTGGTGGAACGGCAACTTTTGTCTCCTGGAGTTAAGTGTAACTCAGCCTCTGAGGACCACCAGGGGGGGACTCCATGAGAGTTAGGGCAACTTAGCAACCCCAGAGCTAAGAAACAGAGAAACCACTTCACCAATGCTTTGCTCAAGGCCCGGCTGAATTTCATTTGAGTCCAGATCTGCTTCTGGGCTGCTCCACGGAAGACAATAGACTGTTCATATTTTCGACTGTTTGCTGAAAGTGCCAAATGAAAGAGCTCTTTGTGGATATTACATATAATTACAGGGCAAGGGAAATATATTTATTTAGGAAGATCAAATAAAATCTGTCAACTTGAAAAATGTAACAAATTCTGGTGATAAATAATCAAGAAATGAAGAAGTTTAAAAACAGAAAGAATTATAGTTATGTAAGAGAACATAAACACTAGTTAACTCTTCACAGAATGAAAGTAATTACAATCAGATGTCCAGAATAGAGGGTGGAAAGATGCGTGGAGAAAATGTAAGTGTTCTTGTGTCCTCCTGGGTCATTCTGGAAAAGAAGTACAAGCTGTAATTAATTGTTGCAACTTTATTTGAAAGTCCGCATAGCAAATATCTGAAGTTAATGAGGAACCAGAAATCTGTTGGTGACCATAAAATTTGAAATCCAGTATAGGGATGTATTTTAATGTCAGCTTTACCCTCCAGGTTATACCCTATTTATTTTTGGTTATATAGAATTGAAACTTATAATACATACAGATAATTAGTTGCAATATATATTTAAATAAGAAGCTAGCTTTGGAAATTAAGCCTACTTCATTTCACTACTATCATGATGAAATCTATAATTCTAAAGCACAAGATGTATTGCTTATACTTTCAGAAAATCTGGTTCAAATTCCAGCTTGGTCAAATCAGATTTCACTGAGGTGCAGCTCCACACAGAGTCCACTTAGCTTTAGCAGTAACTCTAGCCCCTGGCTCAGTGATAGAATATCAGAGAATTTTAATGAACTAATAAGTTCTTGCTGAATTAACCTTCACTTTTCATTTTACTTTTCTCCCTTCGATCTTATTAAACTATTTAATTCTTGGCCAAGTATAAAAAAAACCCACAAAAGTCGGTATGGATTTCCAAGAGTAGCATCAATAACTAAGGCACAGATGGGTTGTAAGGGTACATTCTGATCAACATGATCAGGGTAGCAGCCATCTACAATGAGGTGAAAAGCTAAGGTAGATACAAATTGCTCCTATCTATAGGTAGACAAATGCTTAGTTAAGAAAGGATCAAATACCAAGTTCTCCAGCCAATTGGCACATACATATTGCATAGAAGCTGTCTATCACATGTTCCTAATATACTAGTCAGCTCTGGGTGCATAACAAAACACCACTGAATGAATGAACCATACAACAGATACTCATTTTCTTATAGTTCTGGAGACTTAAACTCAATGTTTAAGGTAAATTTCTCCTGAGGACTCACCTCTGTCCTCTTCTGGCCTTCTCTATGTGTATGAGAAGAAAGACAGAAAGATCTCTCTGGTATCACTCTTTCTATAAGGACAGCAATCCCAGGAGTTTAGGGTTAGGGCTTCATTTAAGCTTAGTCAGCACCTTAAAGACTCTATAAGAAAATAGAGTTAAGGATTCAACATATGACCTTAGTCTAAGTATAATTCAGCATATGTTGCCTGGAATAATATATTTCACGATATCATCTTTAGAGTCTTCAAATATCTCTGTCAAATTATTCAGAACTTACGTTTATTTTATATTGTATGCTAAATCAGCATAGAATTCTTCACACATGGGAGACTATCAAATGAATGTTGAATCCTCTAGCTTATTCATTAAAGTAGCACATAGACCATATGCATAACTACACTGTGGCAATGCATTACCTAGTGGAGGGTCCTCATCAGCCAGAAGGAATGATTTGTTGTATATTTAAGTATTTGATTTAGAATCATAGTTTTCAGCAACTAGTGACGTCTACAATAAAATTTATATCATAGAAATAACCTGCTCATATTAAATGAACTCCAGAGTTTTGCAATCAAAAACTGGTTTGTTGTTGTTGTTTTTTTTTTTCCTTTTTCTTTTCTTTTTGGTTTCTCAAGTCAGCATTTCTTTGTGTAACAGCCTTAGCTGTTCTCTAACACTTGTAGACTAGGCTGGCCTCAAACTCATAGAGATCCACCTTCCTCTGC
This sequence comes from Alexandromys fortis, assembly GCF_014885135.2. Classification (NCBI taxonomy): domain Eukaryota; kingdom Metazoa; phylum Chordata; class Mammalia; order Rodentia; family Cricetidae; genus Alexandromys; species Alexandromys fortis. The sequence continues at coordinate 9,841,788 of NW_026067924.1, read as the reverse complement.
CTCCCAGGTGCTGGGATATTTGAAAAAAGAATTTTAATTCATCAAAGTTGAATGGAAGAGGTAAAGTAACCTTGGCTGTTAGACCCTATGAGTGCTGTGGTTTGAATGTAAAATGTCTCCTATAGGCTTGTGTGTTGGAGCACCTGGTCCCCAGCTGGTGGTGCTGTGCAGGAAAGGCTGTGGAACATTTAGGAGGCAGAGCCTTGCTGAAAGAAGTGGGCTACTAGGAGCAGGGCTTGGGGTTTTGCAGCCCAGCAGGACTTTGTATTTTCTGTCTGCTTAGTTACTGTGTGTGCAGTATGGCTAGTTGGCCTTAAGTTCCTGTCTGCATGTCTTCTGTACCATGAGGAAAAAATGTATCTCCTTGAACTATTATGAGCCTTCTTGCTGCAACAATAAGAAAACACACACACACACACAGATGCACATAATAAAGGAGAGAGCCCAGCACAGTTTGTGGAGATGTGAGGTGGCACAGACACCATGCAAAATCTAGGGAGCCATTCCTATTCAAACCACCACAACCAGTATTAAGTTGCGTGTTTTTCTCTATTACCTCAATATAGAATGAACTTTAGAGGTAAGGCTCAAATATTTGAATGCTTGGTCATTAGGGAGTGAGGTTACTTGAGAAGGATTAGGAAGTATGGCTTGTTAGAGGAAGTGTGTCACTGGGAGCTGGTTTGGTGATTTATTTTGTCTCACAATTCTTTGACCATTTTTACCTTAATTGTTTTTTGCTCTTCTATTATGGTTTCTAATTTTGTATTTTTATGAAGTGTGTGTGTGTGTTTCTCTCTCACTTTTTCTCTGCTGCCTTATTTTCTGTTTGTTTGTTTGTTTTGTTTAGGTGTTTTTCCCTCTTTGTCTGTTTGCTTTGTTTTATTCTGATTTGTTTGTTTTTATATTTGACTATTTGTTTTCTAAAGAGAAAGAAAAGGAGTTGGGTGAGTGGGAAGGTAGGGGGATTTGAGAGGGGATGAGGGAAGAGAAGCAGTGTTGAAAATATACTGTATGAAGTAAATTATTTTCAATAAAAATGTATCTTTAAAAGAGGAAGATAAAAATAAAAAAGGCACATGTCCAAAAGGGGAAAAGGGACTAAGTTAAGGGAACTGGGAGAGGCGAAACTGAAAGAGGGAGGGGTGAATCTGGGGGAGTTTGGGGAGAAGCAGATATGACCAAAATACAGCATATGCAATTATCAAAATAAAAATATTATATCAAAAAGCTGTAAGTATAGCTGAACTGTGTTAATAAAGTATATTTCCCTTAAGTGTAACTTTTATTTTTTAATCATTAAATACTCTTCAATACATTATTTCAAATGACTCATTAATGGACCATAATTGTGTTTTTATTAAATATTTATCTTACAACCAATTTTATCTGTTAGAAGTCACTTTGAATGTCTTTGTAAATAAAAGTTCTTCCTGCATCACTAACAGAAATTAAATGTTCCATATATTTGAAAACAAAAGTTGTATAATTGTTTTATATGTGCTCTTGCTTTGACCTGATAATTTCATATGTTTTATCTAATCAGAAATCAAAAGACTATTTTTAAAAAAAAACTCAAAAGTATCAACGGCTCAGGGTGAACCCTCATCAAGGAGGAGAGTGGTCCTGTCCTTTTTTGTCTCATCAGTTTAGGGTCTTGACCAAAGGGAAACCCCACTTTCTGTGCAATATGAGTCACTGTTTGTCTTCAGGTCCACTCATCTTCAGCTTCCCTAGTTCATATGTTCAGTCTTTAACTTCACTAGGGATCTAGTTCTAATTTTAAGACAACATTAGAAAGTAAAAGTAGAAAATTATGAAAAATGACTGTTTATAAATATCAGAAAGGAAACACTTCAACTCCAGAGTTATCAAAATTTGTTTCCAGGTCACATAGGAAAAAAAAACCCTCCAATTTGTATTTAAACAACCTATACCATGACATTTGAGTCAGGCCAGGGACATGGCTGTGTGCTTACGAGGCTGCTAGAGGGAGCTTTAGTAGAACCACCGAGTCCAACATGGTTCAAGGGCCACGGAGACAGACCATGCCCTAAAGTCTTGATGACACAGAGAAGGTAGATGACACTCACTGCCCAGGTTCTGCTAGACGCTCTTCCCCTCGGCATCCATCGCTCCTCCCCAGGGTTTTAGAGGCAACTTCAAAGACTTTTGCAATCTTCATGGCACAAAGGACACATCAGAAACAACAAAAACCCGTGTAGGGTGGGCTGTAGTACTTACTCTAGCTCTGTGGCCCTGGGCAAAAACCCGGCACAAGCTCGGTTTCCTCATGACAGACAGCAGTAAGCCTGTGTCCACCCATGGAGCAGATCCAGTAGGCTACCTGGCTTATTGCAAGCGTGGATGTACAGTGAGCGTATTAATGAGCTCATCAGCAAACCCTATATGAAACCTACTGCATGCAAATCTCACTTGTCACAGCTTGTGAAGCAAATGTGCAGCCCTGCCCTCAGCCTCCTCACCACAGAGGGAGGAAAAGGGGACAGGGAGAGTCATAAGCTTGTGCCAGAGCCTGCTCCGGGTCCATACGATGGCTCTTAAATAAAGAGTCAAGAGCCAGAGCCTCGTAGCTAAGTAGGTATGTCCAGCTCTTCAGTTTATGTTTTCGTTCCTGTGCTGTTTCTTTGAACTGTATGGAGTGTGGTTCCCAGCAGTTAATGAGAAGTCAGAGATGAGCATTGACTACAGAATCACCTAAATTCGGAGGGAGTGTTTGATCTCCTTCTGTGCTTAAACATATAGACATCAGGCTGCGGGGACAGAAGCCAACATTTGGTGCTGTTCTGAAATAAGTGATGTGGGTTTGTGGCCACAACAGGGAAGACTATCAACAGGACCAGAGAGCAGCAGCAGACATTAAGGAACCCCAGTTCTCTAGTTTAAAGTGTTTCTGGTCCAATGTGATCTACTTAAGTACTTTTTACTCTTGATTTTGAAACACAAAAATCTCCCTAATCATATTTAATCAAATGGTCTTAGGAAACATAAATAACATAACTGCCCTCCCCCTCTGTGTGTGTGTGTGTGTGTGTGTGTGTGTGTGATTTGATGTTGCTGTTCAAATCTTTGCCACAACCATTAACAGTTCCCATCCCTTCCCAGAAAACTCAACCTTTGTACAAGTTTTCTGTAGATGTTCTAATCAGGCAAAGTGGGCATCATTGCATCTTCCTAGCCAAGTGTTAAGTAGCATGGGTTCAACTCCCAGGAAATGTCTGAGCTGGGGTAGTTCTTAGGTCCTTAAATTTGTAGACTTCTGTCATCCATGAAAGGAGAGAGGATGTCTCATGGAGTCAAGCTGCTGGTTTATCACCAGCTACATGCATGAGCACATAACCCTACCTCCAGGAAGAAAAAAAAATCCCCAGAGGAGCCATGCCAAAGGGTGGGGACAATGAACAAAGGAAGAGAAAAGATTCCGTAAGGAAATTGCTGTCTGCCCTGATTCATTGCCACCCACACGTCAAATGCTACTGCTATTCTTTAAACCTCGGCAGCAAGGGGTTCTGGATTCCTGAAGATTGCCTCACCATGAGGTTAAGCTGAAAGTCATGGACTTTGTCTTCTGTGTGGCCACCACCCAGCTACCCTCCTTGCTGTGACGTGGGACTAGCCTGAGGATGCAGGCCCAGGGCAAGGGTCACCTCCTGCATGTTCTCAAGCTAAAATATTTCTCTTCTCAAAGCTGATGGGGTAATGCTGGAACTGATGGAGAGGGGGTTGGTGAAAAAGAGAAGACAAACGAAGTAAGAAAGGAGACGTTTAGAATTCCCTTGGAACGGATGTATCTGGGGCCACTTCCATAGAAGTTGGACTGGCTTTCCCACAGAAGGGCTACGAAGGGATGAAAAACTTTCTCTCTCCCATCTCTCTACAGCGGCTCTTCTTCGTTGTCAAAGGAAGAATTGACCCAAAGCCCTCAGGCAGCACCTGTGAGGCTGAAGAGGACATAGGTAGGTTCAAGGCCTACCTATGAAAAATCCACTTAGGATGCACTTATTCACCCCTATATCTTTGATTTAGTTGCTATGGAGTTGTCTGGCAAGTCTCTTGCCCAACCCAATAGAGCCTTCATCCTCTCCCCTGGAGAAGAACAGACCTTCTGCTAGGCAGGCTCTCTTTCTGCAGTCTCACTGCTCTTGGTCAATCATCGTCTGAAGCAGCCAATGGAAAAGCCCCGGAATTAACAACTCATGTTCTAAACAGTGTAGCACCTAAGCAGGGTGATGACATCCCTGCCATGTTGCCAGTACGCTGCCTTGCCCAGGATGTGACTCAACTCATGTCCAGAGGGTCCACACTGTGTATACTGCTCACGCGTAATTACTCAGTGGCCATTGTGGTGATCAGGTTGTCATTGCACCACAGGGCTTACGTTTAGACTACCATTCAGAATGGCCCCAAGGGCAAAGGTAATGATGCTGCGAGTCGAAACATGCCAACGAGACTCTAAAAAAGGGAATTCTTGACTTAATAAGGAACGAAAAATGTTGCAGGTTAGGAGGTTAAGACCCAAAGTAAGGGCAACTAATCTCTCCATGAAATCACGAGGAAGGCAAAACTATAGTATTATAGTTGTCTACTGCCTTATTAATTATTGTTAACTACACTTTATTGTAGGCATGTATGTAGGGATGGATGTATAGGGGAAAGTATTTCGCATACGGGTGTCAGTTCAGTCTGCACTTTCAAACGGTGATGGGGTAGGGGACGCTCTTTCCCATGGAGAAGCTGCTGGTGTCGTTGTCAGGTTGTCAGGAACCACCCTCGCTGCCACCACCGGTCCTGCTACGTTTGTGCAGGCAGGTGCACCCCTGGGTGTGGGAGACCTGGTAAAGGCATTCCTTTCACCCACCATCGAAACAGTCACTCCCACTGGCCTCGGTTTCATGCCTAGTCTTCTGCCTCTGCTTTTCAAGGCGTTATGGGGTCACTTTCTTCTTTTGCCCCCTCCTTTTAAAGTCTGTGCCTTTGTTACCACCACAATCAGTGTTAAGCGGTTGCTTCAGTCATGTATGGCCATATTGTTGAACAACAGAACTTTATCCTCTTCTCAAATCAGGAGCATCTCCCAAAAAGACTGCATATTAGTCCCTGGGATAGAGGGTGGGTGACGCTTTTAAATACCTTCCTTTCGGTAGACAGACTGAGATGGACAGTGGTGGGGGGGGGGGGCTGACACATAGCAGTAGTCAGGAAATGATGGCAAAAATGGGGGTTCCCCCAGGCTATGTTGCAACCTGCTCCCTGTCTAGACCACACAATTTCAGTGCTGCTCCCACCAAAGACAAGACAGGTATTTGAAAGAACAGTATCGCTACTGACCGTGTGCAGACAATCCATAAAACGAGGTACAGACCACTGTGACAAACCTTTTGCCAAAGATAAACAAAAAAAACAGTGCTTTTAGAGTCTATAAGCATTTCTTTCACCTGCTAAGTATTCACCACAGCTGAACGCATCATCAAATGCATTGTAGCTTCTAGGAATAAAATAATCTAACTGAAATGTCCAAGATAACAAAGCCGTTGGCACTGTTTCAGATCTGCTTTCCAATGTGATAGCAAGTGCCTGGGAAAAATTTAAAAAGAGGAAAGGTTATTTGGGTGGTGGCTTGAGGTTTCAGCCTGTGGTCAGTTGGTCTTGTTACCTTTGGACCTCTGGCGAGGCAGAATTCTCTGACAGGGTCATGTGGTGAGGGAATCTCTCCTCTGTCCCATGGGACCCAGGAAAACACAGAGAAAGAGGGTTCAGTTGGATGCCAAAGCCCATTTCAAGGGCATCATCCCTCAACTTACCCTTTGTGTTCCAGGGCCCAACTCCTAAAGGCTCCACTATCTCCCAACCTGTAGGCACCAACAAGGGGTCACTTTCAAGCATTCAAATTCTAAATTGTAATGAAGACTAACTTCAGGTTTGTCTTTCGCCTCCTGATAGCAGCTGCTTACTAGACACCACAGCTGGGAGTGAATGACGTAATCATCAAAGAACTTATTGCTCTTTAAAAACGTTGCCCCTGCTTGTACTGTGAGTCTCCATCTTGACCATTTCAAGTGTGGAGTTCACTAGCATGAAGCATGCTTACCTTGTTGAGCGATCGTCACCATCACCCACCTCCAGAACCTTGCCTCTTCCCAAATGCAAACACTGCTCCCCTTAAACATCAACTCTCCCCTGGTTCCCTTTCTCAGCCCCCCACCATCACCTTCTACTTCATTCTCTATGAGTTTGTCACTGCGGATACCTTTTGTAAACAGAACAACATGGTATTTGTCCTTCTGTAATTGACTTATTTCTCCAATAATATCTTCAAGGTATATTTGTGTTAGACATACATACAACACATTTTGCATATCCATTTATCTGTAGATGGACACCAATTGTGTCCACCTGTTAGCCACTGTGGATGATGCTGGCATGGACATGGGTATCCACAGGGATTCCTGCTGCTTGAATGCTGTGACCACGGGCAGATTATGATTCATAGTTCTTCATGACTCTTTCAGCTGTGCTGCCAGGACCCTGGCATTGTGGTTGAGTCATTGTTTCTATGTGACTTTTGGCCTCAGAGTTGGTCATCGTAGTAAAATGGTGATGATTTCCTCCGGCTTCTTAGAAGGTGATTGGGCCAGACCTGAGAGTTGCATCCTCAGATTCTAAGAAAGGGCTGACCTCAGGCTGTGACTCTGCCAAGTATCAGTATCTTGATTAAAAGCAATAGGAGACAGAGCTTGGGCAAGATGTTGAGGTTTCCTTAAATTGATAGGTTTAAAGAGGTCTAAACCCCTCTATAATTCCAGACCTGGGTCAACACTGTCAGAAAAGAGGCTAGTACATGACTACAAAGGCATTTTTTTCTAAAAGCTTTGTTGTTTGAAATAATATGAAATATGTGTTGAGTATACATAAACCATATTGGGGTTCAGGGGGGTTCATGGTATGAATTGATGAGGACGACTGGCCAGACCTCTTCCTCTTCAGGTGGTAACCTTTAGCCGACCAGCTGGACCTCTTTCCACCCACATACTGGATCCTTCAGGTTTCCAGAGCACCCAGCTAGTTGTTTCCAGTCTCACCATGGAGGAGCAGCTACCAGGAGAATGAATGACAGCAGATACCCAAAGATCGGCCTGCTTGGAGGAGTGCGGGGATAAGGCAAAGAGGAAGACCCCCAAAATGCTGGATAGACAGCATAAAGGAAGACGGTGAACCTGAGGTATAACAATAACACAGGCATTTAGGATAGGAACAACTGGAGAACCGCCATAAACCAGCCACCCATGCGTGCTTAAGCATTGCTGGGGCATAAATGAATGAATGATGCATAGCCATGGTAATTTTGAATTGGTGGAGTTTTGCCTTGTTCCCGTGTGAGAACACATGTACCTCAGCAGGTGAGCCTTTGGTTTGGTTTCCGTCCTGTTCTCAGACCAGTCCTCAGGATAGGTGATGCCGTCACAATTTGGCCAGTTCTTTGCCCTGCGGATTGTTGGTATTTGGTCTCTTAGGGGAAGCATTTATCTCTGTGGCATCTTCGTACTCCACCCTGTGACAAATGGTCCTAGCTATGACTGGTTCTCCCCTGTCTCTGTGACTCTCTGTGTGTGCAATGAGGGAAAGGGATGTCACTCAGACAGACTCTGCTCAGTCCCTGTCGCTTCCTTTCTTTGTATAATTATATGGAGACATGTCCTGTGGGTTCCAGTAGGGAGTCGTGGTAGGCACCTTGCATGGGGACAAAAGGAAGCCTGAAACTCAAATCCTACCGCCTCCCCCTTCTCTTTCCAAAACAGTTTCTCTGTGTAACCCTAGCTTTCCTGAAACTCGCTCTGTAGATCAGGCTGTCCTTGAACTCAGAGATCCACCTGCCTCTGCCTCCTCAGTGCTGGGATTAAAGGTGTGCACCTCCACTGCCAGGCGCTGAACAAATAAAGCTGAGCGTGCTGTCCTCTGAGCACCGTGACTCCCATCCCTAATGTCATACAGAACTATCTGGTATCACTTGCCTGAAATGGGACTAGAACCTTAGTGGCCTCATTAAGTCCTGTGAAGTCTTACCAAGCAGCAGACATAGAGAATGCCATGGATAAAGCAACAAGTACCCTCCCTCCACTGATATCCTCCTGGGAAGGAACAGCAGCTGATTCCAGGGTGGTCCCCAAGGGACAAGCCAGGCTCTGCAGGGATGAGAACAGAGCTCCAGCCTTAGCAGTTCCAGGTGTTTCCTTGGCTGAAAAGCAGAGTGGTCTGTTGCTCTGAGCAAGACGCTGTGTTCTCAGGAGACAAGTGATCTGGAACCCAAGCGCTGCCTTGCTTGGAACTGCAGTTGGGGGCCCTCCCTGGTGACTCTGCCATTCTTGGGTCTTGCTTGCGTCCTAGGTCAGCCTGTGACACTTCTCTCAGCTGCACAATGTGTCTGTGTCCACTCCACAGTTCCCATGCCTGGGTTCTGAGCAATACAACCACCTGCACCCCAAACCTCCCTGCCACTGAACACCAGGTGGCCTCTTGATAGGGAAGAGGAGGTACAGGTGCATTGCTCGCATATTTTCCAGAACAATTGCTTTTTATCAGCCTGACTTTCTTGTTATAGAATGCAGCCCTTGGCAGGAAGTCACAAGTCTGTTGACTCTGCAAGTAAGATAAACAAACCTCCTTTGACACACAGAATGGCAGTATCTGTGATTTCCCTCCACCCGTGTAGAGCAGGGCGGTTGAAGTCCAGGAGAGCAAAGAGCTGGGTTTTAAATACATTAAAAAAAAGTCAGATTTAATTATATGACAAGATGCCCCACTATAGATGGGAAGGAGTGGACCCCATCTGCCTCATCTAGGGGGAACTCAAGCCAGAGAGAAAAGTAGTCAGAGATAGGACTGGCCCACTGCCCAGGAGCAAATGTGAGCTTGAACGGGCTGTTTCAGATGGGTCCCATCTCCCGCGTGAAGTAATTACCTGTGAAGCTAAAAGACAACTGAAGGATTTTGCTAGCTGTGCAATTGGTCACTGAAAATAAAGCTTGGATATACAGTCATAAAAAATAGCCTTTTCCCCTCTTCACTCTTCATTTGAAGCTAGCTCAATGAGGGTTAAAATTAGCCCTCTCCTGCTCCCCAATGAAAAGTAGGATCATCTCCCTATTTTTGCTGGTCCTTGGTATCAGAAAATCCCACTAAGACCTTTAAAACATAAAAGCAAGACTAACCAGGACAACAGTGCTCTCTGCAGACAGTCCCAGAACTCCCTGGTAACCCCGACCCAGGCCGTTGCCAGTGTCCTATGAAGGCGGGGGTTGATGTCTTATTTCTTCTTTAGCTGTCTGTCCTGCTGGCCAGGGTTTGGTTTTGTTGAAGGGACTATAGGAAGGAAGAGATGCAAGGCAAGAATGACTGATACCTGCCTGATGCTGTCACGAGAACAGTTCCAGAGACCACAGACCTGGTAGAAGTTTAAAGCTGAGTCTCCTGTTGGTATTTTCATGCATTTAATGGAGGGCAAAAATACAATTTTTGAAGGCCTTGAAGATTTGCTTGTAATTCCCAAAATAAAAATAGTATATTTTCCTCAAAATAATTCCAACTTAGTATACAATAATTTGAATTTATTTTACAGCAGAAAAGCCAGTCCGTGACAAGATAGCAGATAGTCATGTTGTTACACTGAGGGAGAGCGATGGGTACCAGTCCAACTTGCCCATATCTCACTTACAGCCATATTTTTTGCTTCTCTCTTCTCGGGTGCTGGCTTTCCTAGCCTCTGAAGCTGGGCCCTATGGAGAGAATGCACCTCAAGTCCCTCTTCCATGGGTGGGCAAGGTCTCTAGGTCACCAAGTTCAAAGGAACTAGGTAATGTCCTCATTTCTACTTAAGGAAAGAGAGTCTCACTCTAGTCCTTATAAGTAAGAAAAAAAATGAGAGCCTCAACTATGGAAATGGAAGAATATTGCAAGATTTGAGAAAAATTAGGAGACTCTCAGCTACTTCTCCATCACCATGTCTGCCTACATGTAGCTAGCCCCAGTTAAAGGTTTTCCTTCGTACAAGTTGTGGTGGTCATGGTGTCTCTTCACAGTGATAGAACACTGACTAAGACAGAGTCTGAAGCCTAATCATTGTATGGAGCTTTGTTTTATTGAGGGCAGTGTGTTATAGGTTCTGCGTAACTGTTTCTAATGAGTTCACTGAAATAGTGAAGCTGGAGAGATGGCTTATCACTTGAGAGAACTTGGTGCTCTTACAGAGGAACAGAGGACTGCAGTTGAGTTCCCAGTATCCACGGCAGGTAGTTCACAATGACCTGTGACTCCAGCTTCAGAGGGTCTGATGCCATCACCTGGCTTCTAGGGGCATGTGCGTGCAAGGACTTGAAAGCATCCCTGTGACACACGCATATATATATATATATAAACAAATTTTTAAAAGTAGGGTTAGAAGGAGTTGTCATGATCAAAACCTCAGATAAGATAATTTGTGAGCAATTCTAGGAATTTTAATTTGTTGTTTTAGAGACGATCCATTTGACTTTTCTGTCTCTGGAGTTGGCTAACTCTCCCACGCTAAAACCCAAGGAAATAATTGACACTGATTTAAAGCAGATTCACTACCCTCAGCTGTCTCCTAGGTCCACAGATCAGCAGTACCTGAAAGACACTGGTTAAAGCTGACCTCTCCAGAGCCCTTACCGTGCTTCAGGACACACAGTATCCCAGCTCCATCTGGGTAGGAAAACAGAATAGTGGCTGTCTCAGCCAGAGAGAAGTGTCTTCTATTCTCCTACCCAGTGCCTGGATCAGCTGCTGATAGGTACACTCCAAAGAGCGTCCTTGACCAGAACCCTCAGGATATAGGCACGGACACTAGATGCCCTCTGCTAATGACATTGCTCACTATCTGCTGCTGCTGGGTAGGAGGGCATCTTCAGGAGAATACTTCTAGAAGCAAGTATCTGCCATTTCTATAACCCACGACACTAGTCCGAGTAACTCTAGGACAATGGTTCTGAACTGGAGGGTTGCAACCCATTGGGTGGTTGAATGACTTTTTCACAGGGGTCATGATATCAGATATCCTATACCTAGGGTATTTACATTATGATTCATAACAGTAGCAAGATGACTCTTATGAAATAGCAATGACATAATTTTACGACTGGGGGTTACCACAACATGAGGAACTGTACTAAAGGGATGCAGCATGAGGAAGGTTGAGAACCACTGCTCTGAGAACATCCTTTGCTTTGATTCTGAGTATACACGGTACATGCTAAAGACTTAGGATAACTGGGTGCTGTTTGGCTGGCATTTCTATCTGCTTGTCTTACCACTTTCCTCACTAATTAGACCACCCATCTGGGAACACATGATATGTCCTGTGCTTCCTGCACTCAAGGCAGGGGTTCCATGCTGCCTCCCCCCCCCCCCGAACTCTGTCCCACTTTCTGGTTAGTTCAGTGTCTTATGCCAGTTGCTGTCAGGGGATTTCCTGGGAAGCCTTGCCAGTTATAGACTCCCATCAGAATCTTGCAGTCAGTGTGCTCTCCTCTTAATCAGAATGGGATGTAATGTCTTTGATCTCCATGTCTTTCCCTTTTGAGCTGCAAATGTGTATCCTCCCATAGGTGCCCCCGGCCTTGGGGAACTAGAACGCTTTCTATAATCTTTAACTGTCTTTTCCTTGTAGCCATGTCACCTGTAGAGAACTGAGGGAGCGTTGAAGGAGTCAAACGAAAACAGAGTGCTAAGGTCTCCTGTTCTCAGCCTTTCATTGGCCAATGGAACTGGGTGCCTTAGATCTGTAGCTACCAGGTCTCTGGTGGGGCTGGGCAGTCAGGAGCACCTTGTAAGGTAAGAGTACCTTCTACACTACACTCAGCATATTCAAATTCCCTTCCAACTTGTTCCATTTCCTCTCCGAAGGCGTGTATGGGTTACCTCAACTTGTTAACCCTTTGGTAACCATTTTGACTGTCTCATATTTTCACTTCTGTCTTTTGCGGGCCGGCACAACTTGATCATGAACGTACTTTCCCATGTGCAGGAACCCCTTCCTGATTATACTGGTTCCTTCATCTAGCTTCTCCAGGCCCCTCTGTTACCCCTATTCCCTAGAGAGATAAGAGGAAAAACAGTCACCACTCCCTTGTCTGCACCAGGCCACATCCCAAGGTCCCCGCCACCCCCAACTCTCCTGAGCGGTTTGAGGAAAGACCCTGTTGCGTCTTCATGTTGTTTGTTGTCGGGCACCAGAATAGCAATGGCTCTTCCTCCCTCCTTCAGACCCATCCTTCCCGCCTTGCTTGCTTCACAAGCACAAAAGAAAGAAAACACACTCACATCCTGGACTTGACCAGGTTTCCAAAACAACCAAACTTCCCTCACTTTCAAAGAGACAAGTTCCCTGTGACTTCCAAGGTCAGATGTTCAACTCCAGGGGCTTCTTAAGCTTTGTTTGACCTTTCCTGGAGATCTAGGGATGTCACAGCAGGCTACCTCATTGACTGTGGGACAAGTGTTTTGTCATCTGCTTCCTGTTGTCCCAGGAGTTTGGACTGTAGGGTAGGGCAGTGTGGTTGGAGCTTCTGCTGCTAAAGACAGACATGAACTCATGTTTAGGACACCATCGGAAGGAGCGCTCCCTGCATTTCCACACTCAGCCTTTTTGGTAGGCTCTGCCAAAGTCAGTTCAGAATCTGATGACTAACATCAGCCTTCTCTTTTCACCCCTCGCTAGGAGTCTCATCCCGGACTCTGGTACTTATTGACCGGCATTACTTGTTAGCAAGTGCCATTACATCCTCTGTGGGACTCCCTTCTGTAGTGATAGTTCATTTGTATTTTAATAAGTAGAGCTTGCCTGAAGATCAGAGAGTAAAACAGTCCCACTGGTCAGTCTACAGACCCGGCAATGGTAAAACACACCTTTAATCCCAATAGCCACACTAGTTTGCCATAGAAACTGGGCAGTACATGCCTTTAATCCCAGCACTAGAGTGGACTATAAAATGAGAAGAGACAGCTCCCAGACACAGCCTCATTCTGAGATTCCAGGATCACCATTTCAGACGGAGGTAGAGTTAAGAGGCAGTGGCTGGCTGTTTAGTTTTTCTGACCTTCAGGCAAGTTTTATTTATGAAAATATACAAATAAAATATCGCTACACCTTATTACCTGAGGGTAAGTGTAGTGGTCTAGAGTCATTTACCTGCTCTTTGATTGCCTCATAGAACCTTAGTTCTCCGCCATGAAATAAGCACACCCATTTCCACCTCAGGTCTTTTACTAACTGCAGTAACTCATGTGACATCTTTTGGGTTGTTTCTGCTACAATGATAGACATCAGTGCATTGCTCTTGTTACTGTACTTAAAGTGGGTACTGTGGTTGGATACACTTTGAGCATGTCCCTGATGTGTTCACGTGTTGGTGGCTTGGTTCCTATCCTGGTGATGTTGGGTCTTGTGGAGTCTTTAAGAAGTGGGACCCAATGGGAGATGCCTGGGACACTGAGAATGATAAAGTAGTTCTCGTGGAACCCTAGTTAGCATCCACAAGGGCAAGTTGGTCCAAAGGAATGAGCCTGACTCTGAACTGGGCCTTGACTCCTTTCCCATTGGGCCTCCCCCTTCACAATCCCTCCTATTAAGATACCAGGTCCCATAAGCTCCTGTCAGAACATGAGCCCAGAGGGCCCAGTCTTGCTCCCCAGCCTCTACACGTGTGAGCTAAACAAACTGCTTTTCTTTGTAAGGTTCCCAGCCATGAGTACTTTGTTACATCAATGGAAACTCTACGATAGTGGATGTTATGCTCTTTGAATCTTTGCAAGAGATAGTTCACAACAGGAGAGCTACAGGAGAACAGATAAGGATTGATCTTCCTTTTTCAAAAACCATTGGGAAATAAACTTCTATGCATTAATATTAAAACCGAGAGACAATGGAAGAAATATTGGTGATTGAAAGGACCATGGGTATCGGGTGCCTGTCACGTGAGCAGATTGTACTTCTGGGCTTTATAGTCAAAGAATAAGCGATCATTCAAACTTGCAGAAAAGGAAAACACTTGGGAATTTTTAACAAAATCCAGTGCTCATTAGTATGTGAAAAATTAGATTTACCTATATCCTCCTTCCCCAGGATGTTCACAATTGCATTTAAAAAACTCTAGTAACACACTTGTATTGATCCCCTTGCTGTGATTCAGAAGATTCAACAAGGAACAAACCAGATCACATGGGGCTTCCATGCCGCTAAAGGCCAACTCAATAATTTAAAATAAATTACAACTCTGGGGCTCATTTTACAGAAATGTGTATTTTGGAGTTATAGCTCAGGCCAAGGCTACATTTGTTTTAATGTTCTTCACGCTAACATTAGCTGAAGTCAAGATTGAGTGGAAAATCACTGATAAGGCCATCATCTCTCCAGTTCCTCATTCCCTCCTGGAAGGACCAGAGAAGGAAGCCATGAGACTCAGAAAGTTCATGAAAATTCCAGGACTCATCAGGCTCCTCCTCCAGGTTACATGACTAGTGAGCAGTTTCTAAGAAAAATAAGTCTCTTCAGTGGAGGTGCCTACAAGCTGTTCAAGGAGCTCCAGGGATTCACAAGTCATCCCCACACTGAGTGAGCTTTTGGGGGTGAAGCTGCCTGAGAGGCTCCTGTGCTTTACAGACCCTGATATCCACGGCTTTGACAAACTAGACTTGAGGAGGATCATTTCTTTGTCTTCAGTGCCCTATCTGGAACAAACAGATGTTGATTTGTGCATCCCCAGGAAAAGTTATACAACAAATCAGGTAAAGACACTCAACAGAGATTCCCTAATCCCCACTTAGCACATTTCCGTGTCAAGAACAGTTGTTGCTGTGGACACTCCACCCCATTATTTCCACACCTTGAGAGAACTAAGACACCAACAGAGAAGGGCCAAGAAATGGGGAGAGTAGAGAAGATTCTACATAGGGACAGCAAGACAAGGGAGGTGTGTTGGCTCTTAGTGGAGCCATGGCGGAGGATTCTTGGAGGGGAAGACTAAGAGAGGGATCCAGAAAGGCACTAGGAATCATATCTGTGGGGTAAGAAGGGCTAAACAGGCAAGGTGGACATGCACAGCCAGAGGCAGCGCAGACGTGCAGGGAACTGTAAATAAAGCATGCTGGAACTCCTTAACTACATAAACACAGAGTGTGGGAGAGAAGGAGAGATGAAGAGGAGTGTGAGTTTAGCCTCCATGAAGGCTGGTGTGAGAAGATGCCCCAGCTGTACGCATTCTCGGGGATTTTGCCTGCAGTGGGTTCTTATGGGCTCGCTTTGACCGTGGTTACACACAGATATTCACACCAATGGAGACTGCGCTCCACAGCCGAGGTGTGTGGTAGGGCTGGGCAGCCTGGGTTTGTGCTAATACACGTGATGGTCACAGGATGATGAAGTCAGCTAATGATTAATTTCCTAGAACTTGTCTGTTGCTAAGCGATACTTTGAGTGATAGCTGAGCTCAGCAGGCTTCACCCTCCTTGCAGAATATCTGCCCTTAGTGTGTGTCTCTTGACCACACCCAGCTATTGTGGCAGAGGCCCCTGATGCCCTCTTAACCCTTTCCACACAGACCTGGGTCAGCCTTAAGCAGCCGTGGCTTACCTCACAGAGTTGAAATATGGAAGTCGGAGGTAAAGGCATGGGCAGGGCATACTTCTCTGGTTTCTCTCTCCTTGGCTTGCAAATGGCATCTCTTTGGTTCCCACCTGGCCTTAGTTCAGTCTTATGCTGTAGTTAGTCCATTTCTTACAAGGGCATCTGCAACATTAGATGAATACACTCGCAAATGACCCACTTTGCTGTAACAACCCCTTTAAGGACAC
This sequence comes from Alexandromys fortis, assembly GCF_014885135.2. Taxonomy (NCBI): domain Eukaryota; kingdom Metazoa; phylum Chordata; class Mammalia; order Rodentia; family Cricetidae; genus Alexandromys; species Alexandromys fortis. The sequence continues at coordinate 9,825,906 of NW_026067924.1, read as the reverse complement.
TAATATCCAACACAACTACATTCTTAGGTACCGGAGGCGAGGCACTCAACACATAAATTTTCTGAAGGAATAAAATTCATCCATAACAAGGTTTGGGCATTAAGAGTTTTGGAAGATGACTTCTCAGCAGAGTCCACTGTTGGCACTGTCAGGGTAACACTAATAGTTGAGCCAGCAAAGTGGTTTTTTGTTTGTTTGGTTTTTGTTTTTGTTTTTCTGAGACAGGCTTTCTTTGTGTAGCTTTGGTGCCTGATTTGAAACTAGCTCTTGTAGACCACAGGGTGTTGAGTCTTAAAGCATTAACTAATCTTCAATCTCCAGCTCCTCTTTCCACAAGGTTGGAAGCTGAGGCCCAGGGCTTGCTAAGGGTGGCTCTAAGTGTGTTTTCACCTGAGGGTATGATCAGAGCCACTTTCCCTCCCCAGGAGGGAGGGTCTTGGTCACCAGTGGACAGTTCTATTGTCTGTCCCATTCCTCCTGGGGATGAGTTTATCTTCAGACACTTCCTAACCTGCATCCTCCGAACACACCTCATGAGATGGTGCAAACCCCTGGTGATGGGAAGAGCTTCTGCTCAGGCTGGGGTTGTGCCTCTTCCTGTGTGCCGCTATGAAACGTGTCTTCTCAGACTCTGAGAGTTTCAAAGTGTGTTATACAACATCACAGGTTTCTCTAGACTTCTTTCACAGTGCCTTTGCTGTTTGTGCTTTTTAACTTGCTTTTGTAGCAGACTGAATTCTTTGGAAGTTTTACAAGAAAATAGGGGTAAAGAAAGTGATCCATTAGCATTGATGTAGCCACTGCCATAGTATATATATATATAT
>NW_026067924.1:9692132-9825037 GCF_014885135.2 Alexandromys fortis | reverse complement strand
ATATATAGCCATCAGCATAGCAATAGTCATTGATGCAGCCACCACCATTGCTGCAGACTACCCACAGTTAGACCTGGACATAGTCACCAATGTAGCCACAGCTGATGTGAGAAGTCCTTCTGTATATGCGTTGCTTTTATTGGTTAATGAATAAAGAAGCTGCTTTGGCCTGTGATAGGGCAGAGTAGAGCTAGGGAGGAAAATAAAACTGAATGCTTGGAGAAAGAAGGCGGAATCAGGGATAAGCCTTGTAGCTGCTTGAGCCTGGTGAAAATTTGCCAGTAGGCCATGACCTCATGGTGATGCATAGACTAATGGAGATGGACTAGTTTAGGATATAATGCCAGCTAGAAATACACTTAAGCTATTGGTCAAACAATATTGCAAATAATATAGTTTCTGTGTGATTATTTCGGGTCTGAGCAGCTGGGAATGAAGAGCCTCCGACAGCACATAACCACAGAAATAACCAGAAGACAGTACCATAGCCATAATCATAGACATAAACATGGGAACAGACATAGATATAGTCAACATCATAGCCATAGTCAATGATATAAAAACACAGCTGTAGACAGACTCAGATGCCAACATGGCATATGCATATCCAATCTCCACATCACCCGTTCAAGTAAAAGACATGCAGAAGTGAGGTCTTCTACTCTCTGAGGATATCTTCTCATATTCCCATCCTCCCTCTTCATGGCCACAGGCTATGTTTGCATCTGTCATCTCATACCATGTCCTGGTGCTGGCTAAAAAGTGGTGGGACCCTCATGCACACACAAATGGTTCCCACTACCCTGGGTGTTGTGAGCTGTTTCTGGTCATCTTCATTGGCTTATGTCATGGTTAAAACATGGAGTTCTGTGGGTTTTTAGGGTAAGTGGAGGTTGTACAAGCATACTTCTTCTCGAGGACATTTATCCGCAATCCCACTTTACTCTGGTGGGGCTCGTCAACCTTGCCAGCCTTGCTTGGTCTTTGACCTGGGTTGTTCAGCCTTCTCAAGTTCATTGTGAGGTTCAAACATCAGGATTAAAAGCAAACACTTGAGGACTTTGAAAATAGCACCCATAAGACTGTGATAAGATGACATGACCAGAAACTTTAGAAAAGAAAGTTGAAAGCTTATGGTTCCTGTCAGCTCATACCTTAATCTGCAAGTAGGGGGCAGAGAGCACACTGGGAATGCCATGAGTCTTTTGAAACCTCAAAGCCCACTCCCAGTGACACACCTCCTCTTATAATGTCACTCACCTCTTAGTCCTTCTCAAGCAATTCCAAAAAACTGAGAACAAAGTATTCAAGCATATGAGCCAGTGGAAGCCAATATGATTAAAACCACCAGATTCCATCCCTAGCCTCTATAGTCTCTTGAAACCTCAAGGCCCGCCCCTGGTGACACACCTTCTCCAATCAGGCCTCCTCATCCTTCCCTAGAAGTTCCAACATCCAAGGACCAAGTATTCAAACAGATGAGCCTTTGGGGGGATGTTTTCATTTAAACCATCAGAGATGGGCAATTCTCCAGTTTCACACAGAGGTTCACAATGCATATCCCAAGTTTATGCTCTTGACACCAATTTAGGGAATTGTTCAAAGCTCCCTATCAGGGCATGATCACCATCACCCACTCCCTCCGTTTTGCTCCGGAGTTTCTTATTTAGACTAAATTGTCTCCCTGTCCATGGTGGCCCTTCCTTGCAGAGAGACCGGATCATCATCATGCCGCATCAGCACCAGAGACATAGAGCGTCCCTGGTAACAGTGAGAGCCACAGCAGCTCTCTTTAGATGCTATGGTTCCACATTTATGATACCGTGTTTACATCCAATGCTTTGATCTGAATGTTTTCCTCAAAGCAGGCAGCCAACCTGTAAATACGACTTGGGCTCTCTTTCAGGAGAATCTGATGAAAGAAAACATGGTATCAGATGGAAGAGGAAGCCTTCATCACTAAGGTAGTAAAAGGAAAAAAAATCAAAGGGGACATATGATCCTTTAGTAGGACATGAGCCACCTAGGGTGAGCAGGGAAATGATGGGTATGAGGTAAAATGTCCTAAAGTTATAACAGCAACAATATATTCCTAAAGCGACATAAGGAGCTGAGTCTCACACAAACACATATGTAATGTTATATCTTATATTTTTACATATGTGATGTTTTATTTAGACATAATATCAGATATATAATAAAAATATTCATTTCTGATTCTGCTCATAGCAGAAACAAGTGGCAATTTGAGTCAGGTAGTTCTTACCCATGGAAGGTCGTTTGTCCTGTGCACTATAGAATATTTAGCAAGATATTTGGTCTCCAGTTATTACAAGCCAGGAACACCCCACCCTGATTATGACCACCAAAAATGTCCTTATGTACTTCCAAATGTCAATACGTCCCCTTCCCCTCCACACTAGCAAAGGGCAACTATTGGCCTACAGGCTGAGATGGGAGTCGGGATAGATCTGGGAAAGGGATGTATACCATTTCCCGCTGTGCCATCTCTGTGAAGCTGTCTTAACAGTTTCTCATAGCAGGGCATTCCGTATCCCCTTCACCTAGCCTCCTCCCAACAGTGAATGTTCCTTTCTTTCGCTGAGCCTGTTCCAGTAGCTATGTGTCAGATCACAGTCATCTGCCCTTGACAATTGCCCCTTTGATTCCTCCGAGGGGGAGGGTGGGCTGTCCTGTCCTGTCTGAAAGGCTCCTTGGTTCTCTGTGATCTCCTCCGTGCACGGATTGCAAAACAGGGGAATAGACAGCGCAGAGATAATAGGCAGGCTTGTTAGCAAGGCCTCTGAAGTGAGCAAAGCAGGCCTGGAAGCAAGCGCCTCCCTTCACCTCCTCCTTCTTCCACTCTCTCTATACTTCCCAAAGTCCCTGGTGGCATCTGGCAAGGTGGAGACTTCTCGGTGCCTGCTCTCTTGTTGGAGACATGTGAATGTCTTCAAGGAGCCCACATGTGCTCCAGGCTATGTGTAGTTTAAGAATGTCATTTGCAATGCGTTCCACATATCTGGAAGTCCTTTCTGTGCAAATGTGAAAATGAATGTCTAAGTGGAACCTCACTGCATTTTCCTCCAACAGCACTCCAGGAAGTCAGCTCTTCCAGGGTTGCTACGGATTCGCATGAAGGAGGATACAAAAGAAATCCTCACAGTCTGTTGCTTCAAGTAACATCAGATCTCTCTTCCAGGGTGAGCCTGCTGACAAGAGATTGGGATGGAGATGTAGGAAAACCTTAAAGCTCTTACTCCCTGCCCATGGGAACGTAAACAGTACAGGTGAACATGGTCACCCGTGGTCATAGGGGCATTCATACCAACAGGTGAGAGACAGAAGCAGAATGTCCTCCGGGGTGGGTGGATAAGCCGAATGTGGTGCACCTGTTCAAGGGAACCTTACCCAACCCCCCAAAAGAAGGAAATTATGACAAATGCTGCATCATGGATGACCTCTGATGTCTGCCTTCTATAGTTACACTCATGTGAGGCCCCTAAAATGGTCAAATTCATGGAGACAGGGAGTCAGTGAGCTGGGAAGAAGGATGGAAAGCCAGTGCTTACTAAGTTCAGTGCTTCAGTTTGAGAGGATGAAGAAATTCTAGAGGTGATGGTAGTGATGGAGATGGTGGTGATGGAGATGGTAGTGATGGAGACGGTAGTGATGGAGACGGTAGTGATGGAGACGGTAGTGATGAAGATGGTAGTGATGGAGACGGTAGTTATGGTGGAGATGGTAGTGATGGAGACGGTAGTGATGAAGATGGTAGTGATGAAGATGGTAGTGATGAAGATGGTAGTGATGGTGGAGATGGTAGTGATGGTGGAGATGGTAGTGATGGAGATGGTAGTGATGGAGATGGTAGTGATGGAGATGGTAGTGATGGTGGAGATGGTAGTGATGGTGGAGATGGTAGTGATGGTGGAGATGGTAGTGATGGAGACGGTAGTGATGGATGAGCACCACCATCCATGGACTCGGCACTGCTCCCTTGCGGTGATCCAAAGGCACTGAAATGTGTACTGAACTAAACCTTATAACCTTGGTTATAAACTAAACCTTAGGGCTGTGTTTTTATAGACCCCACAGAGAGCTCTCTACACAGTTGGAAATCCTCCTCTACAGAGTGGAAGTTCTCCGTGTTAGCAGTGGAGGGAACCCCAGAGCTGGTAGGTGGCCTGAGGGACATTAAAGCAGAGTCAGGAACCTTAAAGGTGACAGTGTGTTTTAGAGCCAGAAAGAACTGCACACATGGAGACAGCAAGAATCTGACTTTTTCCACGATTTCCCAGGAAGTGAGTTTCTAATACTCTGGCTTTTCTCTCTCAGATTTTTCTACCATGGAGACATATTCGTTTCTCTCCCCTTTTCCTGAATCCAGGCTCGCAAGGGGCTAGTGAGGCACCCTGAAAGAAAGAAGCAGGTTACGAAGAACCAATTATTTCAGTGATATCAACAGCTGCTTTCTGTGTGGAAAACACACTAAGACTCAAGTAATAAGAATTTTACACAGACCTCCACATGTCCTTTGTGGATCTCCAATTGGCCCTGCATCATATTTCCTGTCCTTATTCCTTCTTATATCCATATCCATAACCATATCTATATCTAGAGACAGCACTTGGTGTCCACAGGAAATTGGTTTCAGGATCCCTGAGGATACCAAAATCCAACGACAGTCAAGTCTCTTACATAAAACACCATGATATTTACACAACATGGACACTCATCCTCCTACACACTGGAATCCCATATAATACCTAACAAAATATAAATGCCATATAGGTGTTAGGCTTATTGTTTAGAGAATAATGACAGAAAAACTAAACACTATTTGTTCAAAACAGATACAAGATATATTTTTGTTATAAGGTTTGTTGAATCTAAGCATATGGAAGTGGAAAGTATGAAGCGCTGACTGTATACACAAACACAAGCACACACGCACATGTGCACGCACGCACACACAAGCTGCCCTCAGCTACCAGACGCCCCTTCCTTTCCCAGTCTTACATTAGCTTCCATGACCTCAATGGTTTTTAAGAGAATGGCTGATGAAGTATCCTGCAGGTTGAATTTTCCTGGTACTTTCTCACGACTAGACTGAGGTTATCATGTTTCACAGGAAGCCCATCCCAGATGCAGCCCATGGTGCTGGGACAGGACTCCAGGGCTGAGACATCTTCTTACCTCACTGTGAACTTCCTTGTGCTCTTGGGATAGACCTCTTGTGAAATACTTCAGGATCAGGCAAATTCCCTGACCCTCACCTATTGCTAACACATTAGTTCTAGAGCCTGATGATGGGTCCTAGCTGAATTAATTATTAATATTCAGGCTGCCGAGCAGAGATTTTTCCACTTTTGACAGGTGACTTTCTATTACAAAGAACTTTGACCTTTCCTTCCGCATACTTATTTACTTATCTAGGTGCATCCAGCATGCTCTGTGACTGTTATTTAGTCAGTGTGTTGTAACCTGTTCCGGGCACTTATTTTGTTGGTAAATTATCTAAGATTAACCACTGGGAGTCTTTTGTTTGGTGCGTATGTCCTTTCCACATGTCCCACCATCCTGGGGCACATTAATACCTAGTAATAATGTGTCCTGCATGGATGGACTCTTCTTACCCCCACCTGAGAGCAGCCATTTCTCTAACTCATCTTGGTGGGCACCTCCCTCATTGCCTGGGCATCAGAAAGTCTACCTCTGTGTGGCATAGACCATTGATCCAAGGCCATAGACTTGGACAGCATGTTGCTGAGGACTGAAACCATCGGTATTTGTATATCTAAGTAAATACACGTGTGGTTCCAACTTTAGGAGACAGGAGTTGCCACTGCTGTGTACACCAACGTACAGGACCTCCATGGTGCAAATCCCAGAAAACCTCCAGAACCATTGTGTGCAGTACATTCGCTTATTTTCTCAGGCCCCTGCATGGAACCGGTGTGCCATTGATTAGCTCCCCGGCATCCCATGCAGTTCTCTTCTTTACCTGGGTCTTAGCTGCCAACTAGTGCCAACTTGCCAACCAAGGATGTTTACTTCCCTCAACTGACTGGCTCATGAAGCTCTTCAAATACATGTTTTTAATTTAATCTTATTAGTGTGTTTGTATATATATGGTGGGGGATGTGTGTATGTGTGTGTGTGTGTGTGTGTGTGTGTGTGTGTGTGTGTGTGTTAGAGAGAGAGAGAGAGATTTCTTGGGGGTGGGAGGGCTCCCATATGCCATGGCCTGAGCGTGGAGGCAGGAGAGCAGCTTTCTGATATCAGTTCCCTCCTTCCGCCATGGAATGCTGGGATCGAGTTCAGGTGGCGGCTTTGAGCAACCAGCACTTCACCTGCTGAGTCATCTCGCTGGCCACTGATAAGCATTTTTAAATAAAGGAAGAGAAAGAATGGGAGAAACAAACTTTTAATTTGAGCACAATGACTATGTTTCCAACATTTTTTTTTCTCTCTAATATGTGGACATAGAAAGTAGGAGAAACATATACCTAAATCTGAGGGGTCAGAAGGTGAGACTATTCCTCGGGGAACTGCTGGTTAACAGCCACTCCCACCTCTCACAGAGAACACTTCATTAGATTAAATTTTTGCTACAGTAATTTTCCACATTGACGACTGAAACTAAAATAAACAGAATTTTCCGGTCTTTGAATTGTTTGGCAGTAACTGTAAGATTGGTCAGAGATTTATTGCTAACTTTTCGGGGGCGGGGGGGCGGGGAAGACTCTATTCTGCTTTAAATGTATGACAGGGCTGGGCAGAGTGGAGGAGGCCACGCTTCAGTAACAAATTAATCCTGAAAACTTTGACGTAACTAATGCTCATTCCTTTTAATGTCACAGTGGAATGTTGGTTGGGTGGCCATCCTGCTTATAGGCTCTGTACAGGGCCTCCAATGTTGGAGAAAGAAAAAAGAAATGCAGGTGCCATCACGGGGCCTCCAGCTGAAAGTGACAGGGGACACTGAGTGTGTCAAGGATCAGAAGTGGAAGAAGCGCAGGGTGTCTAGTGTCTAGCAGCTTCTCGGGGCTCCCAGCATCGCCCAGTTCCAAATATGCTGAAACGAGAAGCTCGGATCAAGGGTGTGTGTTCCAAACACAATTCAAATCCTTTGACTTCTCTGAAGAAATGTTGCCAGCATTCCCTTTGATTAGAATGTTAGCACAATTCTGTGTACTTTTAAATTTTAAAATCTTCCTTGTTTGCTTTGGACACATCTACATTATTTTAAATTTTTCCCACCCACATATGTTTCTAGTTGAATAAACCTATAGTCAGCACACCTAGGAAGATGGATTTTTTTTAAAATGATGGTTATCCAACCTTTTGACACCACACGTGGTATTACCATCTTCATCCATGTTGGGCTGTATTCATAGTTATCCTGGACGCAGGCAGTCCAGGATTGGACACTCCTACAGTGTGTTTCTGGTGAGTTATGCTGCTTAGATCTCTGTAACCATGTCAGCAAAACTCTCCTCTTTGCTGACCATAGGCCAGAAATGCTTCAAGGCTATGCGTGTCTTATCCAGCCTGTTGCATCATAAGGGGCCCTTCAAAGGGCCTCATGGAGTAGACATAGGCTGGGGCTAGCAGGGTTCACACACCAGTGTAGAAGTCTAAGAAAAAGTGTCCTGAGCTCAGCCATAGGAAAGAAGACACTCAGGCCCAAAGGCTCCCCCTAGAACCCTATATGAATTTGCTAAGTTCTAAATCCCTTCCCTGGTGGCGTGTGACCTCACTGTGCCCTGCTCTCTGAAAGCCTGAGTCACCACTGCGGCAACTCTCAGAGAGCTCCTTATAGACGCAAGGAACAGATAGCACCTTTTAAAAAGCCACTGAATCAATGTCAGTTGTAACTTAGGGCATGTCAGGACTGTAGGAACCGAATAAAATTATATAGGGTGTGAACCAGGCCCAGAACAATAGAAAGAGAGGCTGTGTGTTTGTGATTAATAAGAAAAATCATGGGCTTTATTTACCCTGGAGATGTGCCAGCCAGTGGGCTGCAGGTGGGTGTGTGCGGCCCTTTGTAGTGGAAGTCAGCATGGCGGTGAGTGTGTAGGAAGAGCCTTCTTCCTTTGACCAAGAAAGGAAGCAAGAGAGAGAGAGAAAGTCAGAGCTGCGGGCTTCTTGCATTTCTTCCTCACGGCGAAAGCAGCATGACTGGCCCAGAGTCCTGGCTAGTATCATAACTTCCAGCACCATCAGCAAAAGCTCCCATAGAGAGTCAAAGGCAAGGGAAAGAGCTGACATCCCCATCTTCTGCCGCCAGCAACACAATGATCCCCAGAATGCCCCCATGTGGTTAAACAAGGGAGACCTGGAACCCAGGCAGTATCTATGCTCTACTTCACAGACCATGGTCACAGCCAATACATATAGCGATCTCCAAGTGTCCTCTCCCGACCACCTCCAGACGAAAGAGAAGAGAATGAGGGGGCCAGGCATGCTCAGACAGCCGGTGGAATGCAGAACTTGCGGCGAGGTCTTGGCATTACAAGGTGTTGCTCTGTTTCCTCTGTGGCACTCGGGTTTTCTTGTTCTAAAGTTGATGTCACAAGATCCAGTGTCTCCAGGATCCAGGTCAGAGGCAACTGAAAAGGCCAGCAGGAAGCAGGGTGGAGGTTCCCAGGGTGCGGAAAGGCAGGATAAAGTTCGCGCTCCCACATATTGGTATCTTGCATAGCGTGAGCCCAGGATGGCCAGGTCCTATTGCCTTCTGGTGAAGCCGGGCACGCCGAATGCTGGACGTTGCCTGTGTTTGTGTTGGCAGCGGATTTTGCTTGTACTTCAGTCATGTACCTGAGAACAGCCTTTGCTTTTTTTTGAAGTCACGACCTTCACCTGTGGTGTCTCTGGAACAATTCCAGGGACAGAGTTAGACGGTGGATAGGTAGCAGGCAAAGGGGGCCTCACATAGTGACAAAACATGGACGGTTCTATGGGAAAGGTAAGTCCCAAACAAGATGAAAGTGGCTATCCCTCACCGAGGGGTCTGAGGGAAGGCATGTGCTAAAATGGAGGGGAGTACGGCCAGGTGTGTGGTGCACAATGGTAAGTGATCCCAGCACTCAGCAGGCAGAGTTCAAAGTCAGTCTGATCTACAAAGCAAGTTCCAGGCCAGTTAGGAATACATAGTTAGACCTTGTCGCCAAACAAAACAGAACAAAAACAAACAACAAACAAAAACTAAATGAGGAGGATAGACTGAGAAGAAATTATTGGGAAATTTGACACGAACCCCAGATGCCCTTTAATATATACAACACACGAAGCACTGCCCAAAACCTGAGAGGTGGGGGAAGCCATTAAGCCTCACAAACCCTGGAGGAGCTCACACAGCTTCTTCTCGTATTAGAGATGATGGACCAGCCCATGGTTGCCTAGGGTTACTCCCCAGGATCATGGCACACTGTAGAATCTGGCTCTAGTTCATCCTTTCAAGCTATGCTGCTTTGTAGGCTGAGTTTCAATACTAGAAGTGAGAGAAAACTAGTTGGACTCACATTGGCTCATCCGTGCCTCCTTCCCAAGGGATTTCAATTAGGAGAGTCTGCCCCGGTGAGCCTGTCCCCTAAGCTGGGTAGACCAGAAAGGCGAAGGCCCACACTGTACCAATGTCACATTCACCAGTGAGTGTTCTCTAGAACCTTGTTCAATCAAGTGTAGTAATTAACACCATGGCTCTTACTCACTAGCTAACCAGGGGAATAACGTTTGCACCAAAGGAAAGAGACCTGGGGCAGTTTGCACCCGAAAGCAGGGGTAGGAAGATTGGTGAGTTCCAAGTCAGTCTGAGCTACATAGTGACACCCTGTCTCAATAAACCCAAATAACAAGAAGGAGATGCAAAGAAAAAAATATATCACGACTCCAGGCCCATCCAGAATGGACAGAGATATGTTTCATGGGAACTCAGGACGTTAATGACAGACAGTGAAACTCAGGAAGCAACTAGCCCTGTCCTCTGCTCAAAACAGCCAGAAGCACCTAGAATATTCACAAAAGAAAACCTTTCTTACTGCTCGCATGGACTGAATGACAGAATCTGCTAGAGATGGCGGGGGGGGGGGGGAACAGGGGGGGGGTGTTCCTGTAGTCTCTCACATCTCTGTGATCTCTGTTCTCATAAACTTCTCTGAGCCTCTTGTCGCAGCCTAGGATGTAAATCAATTTTGGGGAACTAAAGCTCACAGACCCAAACATCCCACCAGCATTGTGGTGCTCACAAAAGGTGGAATAAATTAACACAGAGGGAAGTGGGGAGTTTTGAAAATCTTATACCACAAAGGCTCATACTTTTGCCCCATTATCATGAACGAGGAACACATGGGTAAAGCTCGCCTGACGTCTCCACGCCAGCAGTCAGTTCAAAAGGAACAGGCCTGGGCGTGCCATCAGCAGCAGACATTCTATATTCATTCTGGAGTTATTAAATAATAATTTATAATGATTTATACATTTAATTTACATGGCTGCCGTCCGAAGTCTAATTGCACACCAGCCCTGCCGTCTTCTGATGTTCTGGTTATAAACAGGGCCATGGAAGACCGCGAAGCAGTTAGTTCTCAGGAGGGTCTCTGGGCAGGCAGAGTAGGAGGCCAGGTGGCTCAGGACCACTGGGGAGCCTGGAGAGCCCTGAGACCTTGCCAGAACCCTGTGATATCAAAGCCCTGGAGTTGGGATTTCCAGAGGCTCAAGAGCTCATAAACTTAGGTGGTTCAGCTTGGTGCATTCTGAAGACTGTGGCCAGGCATAAGTCAGCTTGACTTTCAATGCTTCTGTTCCCATGGTACCAAATCAATGAGAAGGCGAAGCCCACTACACACTGATACTGACACCCATCTGGGAATCAGGGTATGTGAGAGTACTTTGATATCTTGGAGGAGTTTAGAAAGACATCAGCTAGAACACGCGCAGTTCAAGTCAGCATTGCCCTGTCATTGGCTGGAAACATCTCAGGTACTGGTTTTCATTTGCTGGACTCTGGGGCTGAGGCCACTGATTCAAGTCCCCGCCAAGACAGCATTTCCCTTCCCAGTCAGGAACCAAAGTGCAAAGTGCCTCCTCCCTCAAGAAGAAAAGGCTAGTCTGAATAGGGAGGAAACGAGGAAATTTCTCTCAAAGCCTGAATGCCCCACAGTGCACTGTGTTTGGTCTGTCTGTTATAATGAGGAGGACAGACACAAAGGAGAGTCTAGGAGAGCTCGTCTGACCATCAGCTTGGAGGAAAATGTGCAATAGAACTTTGTGAGTGAATCTCAGGAGAATGTGGAACATTAGTGTATATAGAGTAAAATATGAAGTGTGTGGGGTATGTGTGTGTGTGTGTGTGTGTCAGATACATAGTGTGTGTTGCATGTGTGCCTTCTGAGTGCCATATGGGAATTGTAGGTCATATATCATGTGTACTAGAAGAGGGAGTATATAAGATATGTATGTAATTTGTGACCCATATGACTCTTGGGCATGTGTGGCACATATGTGTGGTTAGTGTTGTGTGTACATATGAGTACGATATGTTTCTGGTGTGTGTTCTACACAGGGGAGGGGCTATTTTTGTGTGCCTGGCATATGCGGGGGGTGTGTGTGTAGCATACAGTAGCATGTTTAAGTTATCTGTGCACTGCGTATGCTCTGTGTGGCATGTGAACCATGGAGGAGCAGTACGCGTGGGAGCGTGTGGCATGTTACAGCACGTGTGTGGTGTATGTGCGTATGGCCTGTGCGTGGGGATGGCTTGACTAGCTTATCAACAAGCAGAGCCATCTTTTGGGTCAGGGTTCAGTAGATGGGGACAGCTGTGAGAGCAGAGGAAAACATAATAGCAGGTGAAACCGATGCAAGCAAACAGAGGTTGCCTCACTGGTGACAAAGTCTCCAAAGACAACATTCTTGAAAAATAAACAATGAGAGCTGATGGTGATAGCCTGGGGTCGCCAGCAGCCCTTGGTTGCCTTTTCCTGGATTCCTTTTCTGTCTTTTAGTTTTAGTAACGACTACCTATGCACACAATTCTGAAGGGTGCTCTACCAGCTAAGAGGGAGGCCCCACCGTGATCCAGCCTACCTAGCTTCAGGTTCTAGGTCTACCTGTGGCTGACTCTCTTCCTTTCCTTTGGAACAGGTCAGTGCAGTCCCCCTCTGAGCGTGGCATGGAGGTGGTGGGTGTCAGGTTTTCTGCAGGGAGGTCATGGGATCCTGAAGGTCATGGAGGTGGCCTAGCACAGTATCCCAACCACATCACCATAGTGACGGGATTTATTTTAAGACTGGACGTGCAATGGAAATAGGACCAAAGCAAACTGCAGGGACCACACTAGGCAGGCCCTCTGCCTGCCTCCTGGGAGCTGGTGCAGTCAGAGTCAATCTCCTTCTCCTTCTTTATGCTCAGCAAATGCTTCCCAGCCGCTCACACACTTCCTCTGGCCTGGTAAACTTCCTCAAGGAGGTACCAAGGCTTTGCTGCATTTCCCAATAGCCAGCTGTTTGGCAGAATTGTTACTTTCTAAAGATTGATTTGACCAGCTTCAGGAATTTATATGATCCTTTGTCCTATTGGGGCTGCAAGGGCAGGGTGCCTTTCTCCTAGTCTGACCCACCCAGAAGATATCCCCAAAGGACTTGATCACCTAACCCGCAGGGCTGACATCACAGTCAGTTCAATTCTGGCCGGTTGGTGACTTACGTGTCCTCATCTCCGATGGTAAAGTCAAAATGCTCACCGAAAGTCCTGGGTGGAGGCCCCAGGAGTTGTTCAGTGGGCATGTGGGAGGGCCTTCAGTCACTTCCTGCTCTGACCCTTGCTGCTTCCCATCACTGAACTGAACTTGCCCAAACTTTTGCAGCCTGAATAGCTTCGAGCTTCCTGGAACGTTAAATGTGCTGGTCCAGGTCCTCTCTAAAGAAAGGATACTGTGCCCAAGGAAGTCTCGTCAATTGTTCTGTTTACATGCCCCTGAGGAGTGGTTGCTGTGCCTCCAAGGGTTCTGCTGATAAACCTGGCATGAGTAGCGGGAACAGGCTGGCAGGTGCTATGGGACTTGCCTTCCCGGCCAGTCTTTTCTACCACTGCTCTGGTTTCTAGGGCAGTGTACCCATGAGCCACTCCCTGTTCCTGCTGCCACTCTCGTCCCCATTTCCCAGCAGATCCTCTGCACCCACACTTCCTCCACTCTACAAATGTCCCTCCGATGTCACCATGAGGATGTGCTTGGGCCATGCTGGCTTGGTACTCTGGTCTCAGGTCCTGGGAGCATCCTTCGTGCCAGGTATACTGATACGGCATGGTTGCCCCTCTGTTACTGCTTTCCTATGTGGCTAATGACAGCCTGAGCATAGGGTTAAAGCACCCAGGCAGAACTGTGTCAGGAGGGTGGAGGGCAGTGGTTCCTGACCATGGACTCCAAAGGAGTCATGTAGGGGCAGAAGAGAGTATGATTGAACCCGAAACCATTTGGGGAGTGTCCCCTCTCTTCTCCTCTCCTCTCCTCTCCTCTCCTCTCCTCTCCTCTCCTCTCCTCTCCTCTCCTCTCCTCTCCTCTCCTCTTCTCTCTGTCTCTCTCTCTCTCTCTCTCTGTCTCTCTCTCTCTCTCTCTCTGTGTATGTGTATGTGTGTGTGTGTGTGTGTTGTTAAAGAAAGCACACCTCTGTGTTTTATGATTTCTGTGCCCTTTGTTTTCTTCTGCCACAAGACGGTGAAGAATGAATCTCTTCCCAGAGACTAAGCAGTTGCTGCCACATCTGCTACTTTTGGACCTTTCAACTTCCAGAACCTCAAGCACAAACAAACTCCTTTTCTTGTGAATTAACCATTCTCTCCGGTATTCAGTCATAACAACCAGAAAGACTAAGGCCATGGTCTACAAGGAAATGTCAGAAAATGTACAGGAGCCAGTGTGAAGCCAGAGATGAGAGACCTGGCAGAGGGGGTGAACAGGGCTCAGCTGCTTCTACTTCATCTCCTTCTTCCTGCTCTTGGGCCTGCCCTTGGACCACAGGTTCTCCGAGTATCTCTATAATATTTCTTTTTACTGTGGGCTGGTGCAGTTTAACCCTGAAAACCAAACAAACTCTGGCCAAGACAAGCACTGAATTTGTCTTGGCAGTACCCCATACATGAGAAGTGTGAATGTTGGTTAATTTGTTTAAATCCACCCTTCTGTTCCCAAAGCATGCGAGTTCCTCTTCAACAGTTTCCCAAGACTGCTGTGCGACCAAGTGGCTTCCTGGTGCGCTCCTGTCAACACTGGCAAGAAGAGCTGTGTGCGTAGAGCAAGGAGAAGAGAGGGATGAGCCTTCGGGACCGTCCAGCTCCCAGATCCCTGATAATTTGAAATGGCAAAGG
The DNA here is from genome assembly GCF_014885135.2 of Alexandromys fortis. Lineage (NCBI taxonomy): Eukaryota > Metazoa > Chordata > Mammalia > Rodentia > Cricetidae > Alexandromys > Alexandromys fortis. Next base: position 9,810,664 of record NW_026067924.1, on the reverse strand, counting down.
TGCTGTGGCTGTCGAACACCTTCTTTGCCAAAGCCAGCATCTGGGCAGATAGCCACTGGCAGTTGGGCTTTAGAAGCATTCAACAGAGTTCTACCTCTCCCATTTTCTCTGTCTCGGGCAATGGTAGCCCATTTGCCAGTTTGCACAACATTTAAATATAGACTTGTGAGCTTGGGTAGATTCTCCATGTGTATGAAGACCCCCGGTTTTCTCCCGTTCTTCTGGAATTAAGAGGCTTGGGGTTTGGATTTAGGGAGAACTTGCTTCGTGTTCCAGAAGATCATGAGGTAATAGGCTTAGAAACAGAGGGCAGGAATTTACGATGAAGAGTTTGGCCATCGGGTAGATGACAAGACTGGCCCTTTGTGATCCAGGCAGGACATGCTTACAAGTTTGCGGCAGTGTTAGCGGAAAGAGTGCACCCCTTGATGCTGGAGCTGGAAGAAGGAAGTGCTGAGCACTCTGTCTGGAGGAGCACCACAATGGCCTGGAGAAGGATGGAACATAAAACGTAGCCTTCGAGACAAATGCAGAGTCGCTGGTAAAGACTACCTGGGGTAAGGTATACAGTGCGACCGTTTGCTATGCACGCATCTTGTGATCTCCACACTCAATCTCATTTACCATCTAGCTACTCTTTTGTCAGTTTGTTTACAGTGAGAACACTTAACCAGACATCAAGCACATAACTCAGTGTTACTAATTGGGTGCCACCTGGTACACGTCTTGAGCTTCCTTAGCCGAGAACCACAAGCCCGTGTCCACCCCCAGCCCTGGCACTCACAGTTGGTTGTGTGGATCTGACCTCTTGGTTCCCATACATGGGTGAGGTCATGTGGTATTTGTCTTTCCTATGCCTGGCTGATCTCACTTTGCACAGTACTTTCTGGGTTCATCTACTTTATTGCAAACAACAGGATTCCCTTTTCATTACTGGGCACCATTCCATTGTGTGTGTATATACACGCATCATAATTTCTTTGTGTGTGTGTGTGTGTGTATGTGTATGCAAGAATCTGTGCATTCATAGGCTGGAAGACAACCTTGGTTGTATTCCCCAGGAATGCTCTCTGCTCCTTTGTGACAGGGTCTATCATTGGCCTGGAATCAACCAATTAGGCCTGCCTGGCTAGATAGTGGATTCCAGAGGGCCTCTGTCTCCCTCTTCCTGGAGCCAGAATCACAATAATACACCCCCATACCAGACATTTTTTCCTTGGGTTCTGAGGACCCAACCCGGCTTTTTATACTTACAAGGCAAGCACTTCAGTAACGGAGCCATCCCCTCTACCTTTATGTTACAGTTTCTATTTTCATTACTCCATCAGTGCAGAGCCAGCTTGTTTCCATACCCTGGCTATTGCAAAGACCTTCTGCATACAAGAGAGGATGTTCTTTGCAAACGTGTGTCGTTTCCTTTCCCTTAGAAGGGAGGACATGTAAGGATTTGATTGTGAGTTATTGCCGATAATTCTTAATTCTAATTCAGGAAGTACACTTCTCTTTGGTCATAAAAACATAATCTTTTTAAAATAGAAGAACTGTTGCTAATGAGGTTGCTCCCAGGGGCAGGTGTCTCTACAGAAAGTTTTCTCAGGTTAGCTGCCATGGCTCCTATGCCACACACTACTGTACTTGAGGTTCTGTCCAACCTGGTGCCCAGGGTGTGGATGTCTGCAGATCCTGCTTCTCCTAAATTTTAGCATCTTGAAAACACTCAGCAGGTTGATGGAGGAAAAGCCAGTTGATCCCAGGCCTCAGCAGGCCTGGAAAAGAAATTTGCTGAGAAGGTTGAGCCCCCTGGGTATTGAACTTGGTTAAATAATATGAAATACAGCAAGTAAAAGTATATATGTTGGGATTTGTGGAATAACAGTATTCAAAATGTGAAAAAATATTAATATTTTACCCAATCCCCCTCCAAAAGCCACTACAAAAATGAGGCTCACCTACTCATTTCCCAAATCAATGATTGCATTCCAACCTTTCCATAAAATATATTGTGATTGATATTAATTTGTGCTTCTGATGAAGACTAATCTTGTCGGGTTATGTACAGTTATAGACATAGCTACTAATAGGAACTTACACACACACACAGAGACACACACAGACACACACAAACACATACACAGACAGACACACACACATACACACACAAACACACACAGAGACACACACATACACACAGAGACACACACATACACACACAAACACACACACACACACACACACTGATTCCAGTAGCTTGTTTCTCCATGAGAAAGAACCTGTGAGGAGCTGTACGAGGTCTCTGACTTTCAGCTGCCCCCTGCGTAGCTCATTCCGTCCTATTCCTCTCCTGCAAACCCCCAGTACTTGGTGGAACAGGGAGGCTAGCTCCTGTCAGAAGCCAGGCCTGTCAATCACAACATCACACCAACTTCAGCTCATGAACACTGGACAGGCCTGGATGGGAACAGACTATTGTAAAAAGCCCAGCACTTTATCACAGTTACACACCCTGAGCTAGTTCCATGATACATATGTTCCATATACCAGAAATGTTTGCCCAGCAGGGAATGCAAAACCAACCACTAACAGATGGTGTCTTATCTTCTATGGAAGTCGTGCTAGCCTACTGAAGGAAAACATAGAGCATATTTCTCCTGTGCCCTGATTTAGAAAGTGCTGATAAAGTCTAATTAAAGAAAAAGGTAAGCGGTTCACGTCATGAAACTCACAGCTAGGAGACCCAAATGGGAGACCTGCAGAGGAATCAAGTGGCAGAAGAGGGGGGAAGTGAGGAAGGGACTAGTCTTCATGGGTGTGACTCCCCCAGTGGTGAACCCCAAGATTTGCTGCCGTCACTGCCCAAGAACCAGGTTGCTAAAGGCCTTCTGTAAAACTAGAACTGGCTCAGAGTGGACTCTCCTGACTTTTTATACAATGTTGATACTTAAAAATACCCCCCTAGCCCACTGCTTATGTAAGAGAAGAGTCAGCCATGGAGGGTACAGAAGACTGTCCCTAGCCCACTGGGTCACATGGCCATCTCCATGACTGTCCTTTCCCTGACCCTGCAACTACCCTTAAGGAGGTTTACCTCAGAGGTGTGGGCAGAGGACAGTTTATACTGTACCTGCCCTAACCCAAGTCAGCATGGAATGCGGTGGCTGTTGACTCTCCCCAGGACCCATGCAGTCTCTCCACATGTCCCTCCCGGCCAGTTTTCAGGAGGATCTCAAAGAAGGCATAAACTCTGATAGGTACAACTTTGAACTCCCGTCTTAAAGAAGTCTTTTTATCCTACCGTGGTGTCCTTCAGCTTTTCCTGTCTGCGGAAAGCCCTTGTTGGTTCGTCAAGGCTAAGGCAGTGAACGCAGGACTCTGCTTCATGGCAATGGTGACCACAAGGCCTAGTTTACCCCATAGATCAGTCCCACATTCTCGGGACCAGCTAGCTGGCCTCGCCTAGGCAGAACGTAGGGACTGATATTCCAGTCCCAAAGGTCATTACCTTGAGTTTCTATTTCAAACTTTTCAGCCTGTGAAACTAAAAGATACTGAGATCTAAGATACTAGGGCAGAGGGAACCAGGCAAAAGAGGGAAAGGGACGAATATTTACCCCCACTATCACGAAGAGATTAGTCTACCCTCTGGCACACTTAGACACGGTGCTTGCTCAAACATTAAACTTTTTTAAGGCTGCAAATGCCGCGCAAACCAGTTTTGAACGCACAGGCATTAAAACTGCCCTGCCGTTTGGAAACTCTGATCAAGGGAAGCCAAATCCTCAGCTGGTAAGAAGAACCCGAGTTCGGAGAACTATTAGGGTGGATTAAACGATGCCTAATAGCACTTGGAACTTCAAAGCACTTGGGGCCATTAACTAATTAATCCCCACCATTCCCCCTTCAGGTACATAAACAGCTATTATCCTTACAGTTGGGTAGATGAGCCATTTTCCTGGCCGGCCCCAGATGAAATCAGGCTTTAACAAGGAGGAAGGCAGATGTATCTACCCCGTGCTTTCTGCTCTCTCTCCCCTTTCTGGATGTGATTTCCTTTCAGAGATTTGTGGATAGGTTTTGAGTTCTGATTTCAGAGATTTGGAATCTAGACCCTCCACACGACTGTTTCTGACAAAGATACGCCACACCGAAGGGGTCCGCGCTGCTTAAAGTCCTCACCAATCAGGGCGATGGAGAGGCAGAGCCTTGGCTAAGGAGTGTGACTGAGTAATTTGGTTTCACCTCGACTTCTCTGCATCTGTTCAGGATGCTTTCGAAACTGTGCGGTGCCCAGAATGGTCTCAAAGTGTCACGCTTTGTCCTTCCCCAGAATGGGGAAACTTCTCAGTGTTCCTTTCTACAGAGTGAGCAGCTGCAGACGGACAGCCCCATAGCGCAAGACCAGGATGCTGCAACTGCGGTGGGTAACACACACTGCACTGAATTCTTAACTTTCTGGTAAGCAGCATCTGAAGCTGGAGGAAGCAGCAGGCACTGGGTCCGCTAGCCAGGTGGGGACCAGTATGCTCCATAAACTGGGGCCTAGCTCTACACCGGGCAATGGGAGAAAGGGGGCAGGAGCTCAGTGCCAGGCATCCTGGTGCTCAGTGGGCTCCTCCTCCTGCTATACGAACTGGCATCACAATTCTTCTGTTTCCATTTTATCTCCTCTTAGGCCTTATTCTAATGATGTCCTGAAACTCCCCTCCGAGGAAACTGCTAGGCTATGGGAGATACTTTCTCATGGGAAGAAATGATAAAAATCAAGGGGTTTAAGCACAGAGCATCCAGCTAGTCACACAATCAAACAAGAACAGTCATGAAGGCCAGGATTAAACAACCACAAACCTATGACCTCATCTGTAGAGGAGGTATAATGGCGGAGGCCTCTCTGGTCATAGGGAAGAATTGGGGGGGGGTGGTGCTCAGAGGAGTGCGCTAGTGTCTCGCATTCTGGTCATACGGAAGGATTAGGGGGCAGGGTGGCTGGCTCAGAGGAGTACGGCAGTGTCCTGCATTTAGCAAGTGCTCACAGCTCTCAGCGGGTATGAGTTACAGACAAGCCTTCTTCACACAGTGTTGGCTCAGAAGAGTATCCGAAAGTGGCTGTGACTATTACCTCAATTTTAAAGTGAGGCAGTAGAAGATATGAAGGGATGGCTCAGTGGCAAAGGGCACCTTCTGCTTTTGTAGTTGACCATGGTTTAGTTTCTGGAACCAGCAAAAGGTAGCTCACAACCACGTGTCATTCCAGCTCCAGGGGAGCAGATGCCTTCTTCCGGCCTCCATAGGACATGTGCTTATATGCATATATACCTCCTCCTCACACACACACACACACACACACACACACACACACACACACAGTTTTTAAAATTAAATAAGCCATGGAGAAAAGTAACAGACACCCAGAGGTGCCCCCGCTGGAGGCTGCATAACCAGTGAGCAACCAACGAAGCTGGCATGGCATCCAGGCAACTTGACTTCTAGGTGACTCCTAACTGCTAGCCGACAAACTATAGTGCCAGGAAATAACATCAGAACTACCATGTATCTCGCTTAGATACATAGCAATGTCCATGTCATAGCAAGCCCAGCACAAGTACATCATGAGAGACTTCACTTCACTATAAAGCAAGTGAAAGCCATTTTTAAAAGCCATCTGGTCATGAGATGGGCCTAAACTGGTCTCCAGGAGGCATGTGTGATTTATAGGCATTTTCCTCAACACAGAACCCATGGCATCAGAATATACAACCACTATTTAAGAAAATACCCTCCAGGCTTGCCTGCAGTCCAATCTTACGAGGTATTTTCTCAACAGAGGCTCCCTCCTCTCTGTTGACTTTAGCTTGTGTCAGATTGACATAGAACTAGCAGCACAGTGACTCTTACCTGGTGATGCTGTCAAGAGGGCAAGTTGAGGGGTTGGAAAGATGACTCAGCAATAAAGAGTTTGGTTTCCAGCACCCACATCAGTGGCTTACAACTTCCTGTAACTCCAGGTCTGGGGCATCCAATATTTTTCAACAGCAAAACATCATCCCGAGTTTGTTTTAAAGATTTGCTTTATTCTCTCTCTCTCTCTCTCTCTCTCTCTCTCTCTCTCTCTCTCTCTCTCTCTCTCTCTCCCTCTGTGCACAAATACTGTAAAAGATTTAACGTCTTTAGGAAAGGGTCTAGAATTAAATAATGTGTCCACCCATTCCCGCCACTGAGCTGTCCCATTTGATCTGTGTAATTTCATTAAACACTTAGTCAGATGGGAAAAAAAGGGAAAACCCTTGGTCTAAAAAGCATTGGTTCAAACACTCCACTTCATGGGTTGTATCCTTTAAAGCTGAAACACAGGGCAAGCCTCCCGATTGCCCTGGACCTCTTGTGCCTGCTTAAGATTAAAGTGGACCACAATAAAGACCCCAGAGGCACTGTAAGACTATATTCATCCCATTGTGGGGTGGTGGGCTTTGTTACGGCATTAATTTCCAGCTTCTTGGGGTGTTTCCAGCAAGTGAGGCTTGGCCAGGCAACAGTGGTAACCATGACATGCTTTGTGTGTGATTGGTGATTGGGCTGTTGTTGCTGTGGGTCTGTTGCTAAAGAGTGTACTAACAGAGATTCAGAGCCCGTGTGTACCATTCACAGAATTCAGTTCATTAGCTGACCACACAACATCTTAGAAATGGCTCCGCTGTGATCTGAAACTTTCAGTCCCACGTCTCACAACTGTGCTCCATGCCAGACCATACAGAGCCCAGAAAGCCCGGATGGCCACAGACTGACCCTGTCCATCCCTGCCCCAGAATGTCACACAACACCAAGGAAGAGTTAGGTGAACGCGATCTAACCAATGTGGGCATAGAAATCAGTTTGCGCCCTAGGCGTTTGAGTTTCCTCTACAGAGATCCCCTATGTAGCCCGGATCTCTGTGGGGTTGGGGTATGCAGCCTTCACTGACACGCCCTCCATCACTGGGTCTCTGGACTCTGGCGATGTGGCCTGTACAGTGGGCGCTGGTAAGAATTTTCACGCCACCATCTTCCAAACCATGTGAAGTGGCTGGAAAGGGGAGCAGGACAAAAGCCTGGACCCCCAGGTATCAGTTCCTTTAAAGTCGTCACTCTAGAACCTGGGGTCCCCACCCTTCGGGGTGCACAGTAAACAGCCCCTTACCCAACCACTGGTCCTCAGGGAAGGCATTAGAACTACTAGGGACTGGAGCACGTGAGTTTCTCCTGTAAACCTGCTGGCTTTGGCTTAGATTAATCAGATGATGTCATAGGGTTATTTACTCAGAGTCAATATTTCCTTATTTTTTGAAAAACCACTTTTCCTTTTTTTAAGAAGCTTTATTTATTTTGTGTGTACATGCTTGTGGGAAAGTGTTCTCTTCTTATTTTATATTAATCTTATTAATTCTTTGATAATTTCAAACAATGCATTTTGGTCATATTCACCGCCCCCAACTCCTTCCCCCTTACTCCTCCCAAATTCAGGCTTACCTCCTCACCCAACCCTAACTTCAGGTTCATTTATTTATTTGTTTGTTTTTTTATAATCCACAAACTCCCATGTGTGGATTGGACTTCTAACCTTAACCCCTAACCCTAACTCCTAACCCTAACCTAACCCTTTATTTATTTATTTATTTATTTATTTATTTAGAAACCACAAACTCCAATTTGTAGTATTCATATACTCCTGAATGTGGGACCATCCACTGGAGTGTGGTTGACCCATTAGGACCACACTCTTAAAGAAAACTGATTCCCTTCCCAGCAAGAAGCCATCCTGCTCATAGCTCCTCAGTTAGGGGTTGGGGCAGATGAACCCCTTCTCACTCCGTGCTAGAATTTTGGTTGGTTTGATCTGGCACAATTCTTGTACAGGCATCTGCAGCTGCTGGGAGCCTGTGAGCGTGAGTGCAGTGGTCCAGTCTCGTGCAGACCACGGTTTTCCTGAAGTTCTCTCCAGCCTCCGGCTCTTACAACCTGCATCCACTTCCCTTGCACAATAGTCTCTGGGGTTTGGGGAGAGGTGTGTCACAGATGTCCCATTTACGGCTGAACATTCTTTAGACACTTATTCTCTGCATTCTGACCAGCTACGTGTTTCTGTGTTAATTACCCATGGGGCCTGAGCCTTCTCCATGGGGGGAGAAGGTGACTATAGATGTCTCATGTGTGGCTGAACAGTCCTTTATCTGATGAGGTCCAAGAGCTGTACTAATCTGTGGGTATAGAAATACAAATTTGGAAGGCGCTTTGATACTACCATGTTCACCCCTGGAGCCCATAAGCATGGGTATTTTATTTTATTCCTGTGAATATCTCTTCAGCTTGAAGTTAACCTTTGTCTTAGTTGGTGTTCCATTGCTGTGAAGGGACACCATGACCATGACAACTGTTACAAAGTAAAACATTTAATAGGAGCTGGCTTATAGTTTCAGAGGATTGTCGGCATGGCAAGAAATGATGAACCTCTGGTGCAGGTTTGGGCTTCTGAAACCTCAAAGGCCACCAGCCCCCACTGATGAACTTTCTCCAACGAGGCCACACCTAGTCCAACAAAAACTAATCCATTCAAATAGGCTCACTGGCTATGAACCTGTGGGAGACATTTCATTCAAACCACCATCACCTTGTCACTCATAGTGGGTGATTCCAGCCCTTCTGGGTTTGTATATTCTGCCTCTTCAATGTTCACACTGTTGTCAGGGAGCTGCAAGCCCAGAGGGTTTTGGCAGGAAGCTTCTCTGCTGGATGATGAGAACCCGTCTCTGGTTTGTTCACAGAGATGTCTGTCCTTTGCTATGATGGGTAGAAGCGGGATCCGCAGAACTCAGTGCCTGCCTCACCCAGCATGCTTCACTCTTCAATCTCCAGCTGGGACAACATCCAGAGGTCACCTGACAGCCTCTCACTCCCTTGCCCATCCCCACCTCTTGTGGCATTTTTCTTGCAACCCCAGATCGACAACAAGAGGGACCCTTGGAAACTTTTCCTCGGAGCTTAGCAGTGTTGGCAGGAGAAGAAATTTTCTGTTATCTGCAGATTCCTGGAAGCAGAGGGCTTTCCTGGAAAGTACTTTTGAAAGCCAGAGTGGCAACTTCTTTGACCTCTGGCCTTTCTTTTCTCTGAAGTTTATTCAAGAGTGAACTCAGGGTCATCTCCCCATCTGAACTTGTGGAGTACTTTACCAATACTGCAGAGGCACAGAGACAAGCTTCAGGTCACTGGCCACTCTAGTGGCTTGTGTAAAATAAAAGCGGATTTAAAAAATTGTCCCCATGCTATGTTGGGCAGTTTAGCAGCACTGAAGAAATGAGGCAGGGGCATTCCTGGCTCGTTAGGCAACTGTAACACTTCAAAATGCAAACTATTCAGATTGCCAATGGGGGGAGGGAGGTTAATTCTCCACAGAAGCAGTTTTGTCTTCTACAGGAAAAGGTAAGATGAATGTCCAAGCCCAGGACTTTAACCCCTATGCTGTGCCAGTTCCAAAGTACATAAAATCTGATTCTTTATGTTGAGAAACCAAATCCTGCCACCCCTTGCCTCCTCCCATGTCTTCTCTTCCTCCAAAGCTAATGCTCCAGCAGTATCAAAAGTGATTCTGGGCCTGGAGAGATGGCTCAGAGGTTGAGTACTGGTTGCTCTTCCAGAGGTTCTGAGGTCAATTCCCAGCAACCCCATGGTGGCTCACAACCATCTGTAATGAGATCTAATGCCCTCTTCTGGTGGCACGCAGGCATATATACAGGCGGAACAGAACATGCTGTCTTGTGTTCCCGTATTTTCATCTACTTCTCCTTCTAACTGGGAGACAAACTAACCAGAATCCATATGTGCTGTATAGAATGCTCTAACACACACTGTGTTCCCATTTGTTGATGGAGACTGCTCTTTCGTTCCCCAACCCATCAGACCCAAATAACCACACAGAAACTGTATTAACACACTGTTCTGCCAATGACTCTAGCATATTCCTAGCTAGTTCTTACATCATAAATTTAGCTCATTTCTATCAATCTGTGTATCATCTCTGAAGCTGTAGTCTACCTGTAAGGTTCCTAAGATTCCAATGTGTTCTTCTCCTTTGGCAGCTACATGGCATCTCTTTGACTCCACCTACTCTCTATATCTCTTCCAGCCTGGCTATATTCTTCCCTGCTATAGGTCAAAGGTGCTTCTTTATTAATCAATGATAATAAAACATATTCATAGCATACAGAGGGGAATCCCACATCACTCATCCACACATATGAAAACTTATTAAATGTCCTTGTTCAAGAATCTTGTGTAAAATAAAAGTAGATTTAAAAAATTGTCCCCAAGGAGCTTTTGCTCAAATGACCAGTCACCAAGACCGTTACCTCTGTTGGACACTTGCTATGAGCTGAGCTCTGTTCCATCTGAAGTCCTGTGTAACTCCCAAGTTTCCCTGCAAGTTAAACCAGTGGCCCATTTCACATACGAAGCTGGACCTCACTAGGAATATGGAAGCAGCGTTGACTCATTCCCGCCATTCTCTTTCACTGCAATCACACTCCAAGCAGATGGCCCAGGGTGAAACTTCACCATTCTTTTCTCCCCGCCCTTCCCAAAGCAATGTACTCCTTGCCACTAAGATTCCTGCTGCTATCACCAACTGTCCCTTCCTGCATCTCCTCAGCATATCTGCAGGATCTAGGTCTCCTAAGTCTCAGCACAGCATCAGACCAACGTGTAAGTAGCAGTAGTGAATGGCCGAACTGGTATTCATCACATGACCCTTGCTCAGTTTTGTGTTTTTCCTTCCTTGAACCCCCTCCCCCTACAGGGAGGAGGCCCCTTGGAGGTGCAGGGATGGCTCAAGGTTGCACAAACACTGCAAACTTCTTCCCTGACTTGGTCTCATTTTACCATTGTATTTGCCGCCAAGCCCATAAAATGCTAACTCATGAAGCTGGATGGAACAGCCTGACCAAGGTAAACAGGGCGTTGTAGACATGTAAAGTGATATACAATAAAGATGATACAGTAAATCATGAAAACAAAGCATAGCCTTGTTATTGCTGTTCAAGCCAATTCTGGGTCTTGCAGCAAGTGAAGTTTACCAGGCACCTGAACCGCTTGCCCCGTCTTAAGCACTGTAGTTTTAGTGTGGATGCAAAATTCATCTAGAGACCTTTCTAAAGTCGTTGTTAAAGTTTAGTTCTTAAGATCAAAGTTAGTTCTGATTTGTAAATGCATCTGGTCTTTTCAGCCTTGATTTCCCCGATCTCTGCCGAGTGTGCTCCTGCCGCCCGCCTGTCTCCCTGTGAGGCACAGGATGGGAACTGGTGCACAGATGGTGTGCTTAGTGCAAACCAAGCATCTTTCACTCTGCCTGTGTGATCCTTCTTCATCCCAGGATCATGGTTTGGGGATTCGTGAGCATACCCTTCCTACAAATGAAGGAATGAGTATACCAGAGGAAGCATGTCCCCCTTGGTCACACATCTAGGGAGTGGTATATGTGGACTCGAACCCAGGAAGCTCAACCTGAAGCCCATATCTTAATCTTAAAGTTTCTTTTTCATGCAGGTGATAGGTGTCTCGGTTTCAAAATCAAAACTCTCTAAAGATTCCCACTGTGAGACTCGTGTTCCTCCACTGTCTGTTCTCTGTTTTGCGTACTCCTGACCTCAACTCTAACGCTCGGATGCCATCTACCATTTCTTGCATGCTCTAGGTTTTTATGTAAATGAAAACACATGCAATCACGCACTCTCTGCTCTCCCCTCACCAGCGCGCCTTGATTTCCACGGCTAACACCACAATCATGAGAGAGAAAAAGAAAATAAAGTTAATATATCAAAATGGCGGAGGTAATTAATATATAAAGACTCAAGGTGTGCCTTGACTCACAGTGGTTCCTGTCTGTGATCAATTGGTCACACTGCTTTGGGCCTCTGAGGGCAGACATCATAGTGGGAGCATGTGCCAGAGCAATGTGCTCACCTCATCAGGGAGACAGAGGAGAGGAGAAGGCACCATAGTCCCCAAATCCCATCAAGGACACTTCTCAGTGACTTGCCTCCAGGACCCCCATCCTAATGCTGCACCACACCCCAATAACACTGCCTTGGGGACAGTACCTTACCACGCAGGCCTTGCAGAGACATGCACATCCATGCCACAGCATTTTTCTTCTGTCCTACTTCCTGGTATGTAAATATTTTCTGTTTCCTTAGCGCCTAGATAATTGAAAAGCTGCATTTTAAAGAAGTGTGAACATATCTAACATCTCACAGTCATCTTAGAAACACACATTGGTCATCCTTTCCTGTTCCTCTGCCTGCTCCTGTCTGCAGTCCCCAGAGTTCAGGCAGTTTGTCTTCACTTCCCGAGTCAGTCTTTAATAACAGACTTAATACCTGGGCCCTCACTGTTCTACAAATTCTAGTTTATTCTCTATTTTCGGTGAGTGGCAAATGACCAGAACCTGCAGACTATTTGTTCTAAGTGATTTGGCCTGTGGAAGAGGCTACTGAGGAGCCTAGGCAGGCCACGGCCTCCTCCATTCAGCTCCTCTGGTAGTTATGCGATGCTTCACCGGGTACCGGTCTTTTCAGCAGCTGTAGCTGTTTGGTAATAGCAGCTGCCAGTCAAGAGATGTTCTGAAAAGATCCCAGCCTCATATATGAAGCTGCACAGTTCATATCTGCTGCTTATAAGGGACAGGGCAAGCACGCATACCTAAGACTTTGGAGACTCACACATACGTACACAAACATACACATCCCTGGGGCTCACAGTCAAAATCTCCAATGTGCTCAGGGCCTCTGGCAAATCTAGTCAGAGCCAGTTTAAGCAGCTTCCCTTTCTAGTGCAGTGAGCGCTCTAGATGGAATGATACTTCCTTATTTGTGTCTGGAATTTACTGCCCTTTGAGCTCATTGGATAACACGGTGCGGTTGCCAGACTAAAAGAAAGGTCCAGTGCACTCGTAATTCTTTTACAGAAGTGCATGATGCAAGTTATTCCATGGCTGTTCTTGGAAGCACACCCTCACGTCTACATAGACCCCCCTCTGTTTCCACAGAATGTAGGACTGGGTTCATTTAGTGTCTGAAGACGGCAGCATGACTCAGCACACACTGGCAGTCAGCTTCGCCCTGTTTAAGATGGAACAACGTGTCTGCAAACAAGGAACAGTAGCGATGGGAATTTTAGACCTTAATGGACATCAAAACTGATGCTATCCACGAACAAACACAGAGAACACAAGACCATGTTTCTTCCTTCTAAACCCACATACCAGGGCCGATTCCTACCTTTTGACCCAGAGAACTCCCCGATCCATGGAAAAGGAGATCCCTTTACTTTGAGATTTACTCCACATTAATCTGTAACCTGAAATCCACCCAAAAGATGCTCTGGAATAGCAGGCTCAGGAAGGCCTTTCATGGGCTTCAAAACACTAGTGCTCACCTTCTCCAAACCCCAGCCCCTCAGCATCCCCCAGCTACTGTGCTGGGGATAGAAGCCAGGGTTCTAAGCGAGCACTGAAACAGTGTGAACTACATGCTAAACCTTTTCATTCTTCTACGGTTTCCTTTAGAGAGAGTCTTACTACATTGCCCCGCTGGTATTTAAACTTACTGTGTAGCCCAAGTTCAAGGTCTTGAACCTGTGATCCTCCTGCTCTAGTCTCAGTTTCCTCAAGGAGTTGGGATTACATGCCCATGATACCAGGGCTGTCACTGGCATCAAAACTGATCTCCAATACTCTAGTACACCCACCCTGTGCCTGCCCTGCCCCTTACTGTAGCAAGTCCTTCTTGTTGGACTTTCTTTGGGGACAACCAGCTCCCCAACAATGACACAGAGACTTCTTATTAAGTATGAAAGTTTGGCCTTTAGCTTAGGCTTGTTCCCAACTAACCCCCAAGACTTAAGTTAACCTGTTTTTATTCATCTACTTCTGCCACATGGCTAGTTACCTCTCCTCCATAACGTACATCTGACTTCCTCTGTGCCTCGCTGGCATCTCTCACTTGCCTGGATTCATGCTGACTTCCTTTCTTCCCAGCAGTCCTGTCTGTTCTCTCCTGCCTAGCTATTGGTCATTCCGCTCTTTATTAAATCAACCACAGTGACACATCTTCAGTGTACAGAAAAGTTGTCCCACAACACCTTGCCCTTTGTGTGCTCCAGGCACTCAGGGCCGCCTTCTTTTCAGGCTACATCAGGCTTCTTCCTGAGAAGCACTTTTAGTTCCTTCCTGAGGCCTAACTACAGGTGGATTAAGCCCTTCCTTCGGCACTTGTTACTCTCTCTAAGACTCCTTTCTTAAGTGGGAATTTTTCCTTGTAGCGCTTGGTTCATTCTTCAGGGTTTTGAGTTCCATGCCAGACTGTTAGGTCTATGAGGGCGGATTCACCTGTCTTCTTCCTGCCGCATCCTCTGCAGCTAGTGCAGGGGAGAAAGGTGTTCAGGGAAGGAGCTGAGAGGATGGCTCTGGCATAGGTCGTGTCTTACTCGTGTGTGTCTCTGTTGCCTACATAGTGCAAATGTCAAACAGCTGTTTTCTCGGAGAACCAAGGATGAATCTATGAAGGAGGGGGACTTGGTTGGGGGAGGGGGAGGGAAAGGGGAGGCGGCGGCGGGGAAGAAACAGAAATCTTTAATAAATAAAAAAAAAAGAAATGCTCACGAAGTTTAGCATTAGAATACAGAATAGAAAGCTTAGGGTACCACCACCCACCCATCTACTCACATAAAGGGATGGGGAGGGAGTTTCTTAGAAATTCTTTTGGAGAAAGGCACAGTTTCAGGCTGAAGAATTGCCAGGCCTACAAAATCTATCTGGGAAAATGCACAGAGCAGTGTTATTTCTCGAGGTCTGGGCTGCTTCAGTTGAGTGAGTCATGGCTCCAAGTTCTGAGCACTTCTCATGCTCGTGTGACCCCATCTGGTAGCCCACTTCTAAATATCCATATTGATTTTTCTTGCACACATACACAAAATCTCTTTGATTTATAGATTAAGAGAAACAAAGAAATGAAAGGTATCCCACTGTCATCCTAAAGACCTAAGGACCCACTGTGTCTTAAAAACTCTCTTCCTGGATTTCATTTCAAAAGACTCCATGATGTGGCTCCCCTGTTTTTTAATTTTTACTTCCTACAGCCACGGTGGTGTAGGACCTACAAGCAAAATCCCCAGGGTTAGAAGTTTAAGCTGAAAGAGAATAATGAGAAACATACATACATACACACACACACACACACCACAACACACACATATATACACACCCCCACACCACACCACACCACACCTCACCACACATATACACATACACCACACACACAGAGCATCCCAAAGAATCCATCCCACCCAACATAATCTCAAACGCAGTTTTCACGTCTCACAGCACCCAGATAGGGAGTAAGTTCAGATGCTACATGCACACATAAACCTACAAATTTTCACCTCCACACACAGACTTGGACACAGTCAACACACATGCATATCCCCACCCTACACATAACCACTCATGTGTCTCACCCTTCAGAGGACCTTTGTTGAGGGCCTCACTTCCAGGCCGCTCCACCCATGTTCCATCATCCAACCCAGCCCCATGTGAAGCTATTTGCCCTGTGCTAAGTAAGTTGCTTTATTTTGAACAAGGAGGATTCAAAAGTCATGTCAGTTCCGAGAACTAGGTCCATTGACCATGTTTGAGGGTCAGCCCTGCCATGGTTCACTGCCTCTTGGCTTCTCTCTGGGGCTGCAGGAGGAAGCCACTCCAAGCTGTTGGGTCGCTCTGCTCTAACAGACACCCTGCTAGCCCTGCCCCCTTGCCTGGCTTACTAATCAAATGGGAGGCTGCCCTGCAGTGTTACCCTACAGAGACCTATTTATGGAATCACTGACATATTACCGTCTGTATCAGTTTGTGTCTTGTTGCTATGACAAACCATCTGGCAAAAGCAATTTAAGGAAAGAGCGCTTTGTTTGGGTTCCCAGTTCAAAGGTCCAGTCTTCTCTTTGAGGAAGGGCCACGGGATGGGAGCTTGAGGAGACTGTTCACACTGTGTCTGCAGTCAGGAGACAGAGAGAATCAAGAAATGGATGCTCATGTTTGACTCACTCATTTTATTTGGTCCAGGACCACAGCCCTTGGTGAGGAGCCACTCACGGGGAAGATGAATCTTAGCACTTCAATTAACTGAATCTGGACAAGTCCATACCCGCCAGCTAACCTAATTCAGATAACTCTTCACAGACATTGCCAGAACCTTGTCTCAGATGATTCTGCATCCTGTCAACTTAACAATCAATATTAAATATAATTAATCAATTAATATTAATACAAGCCTTTTCAGATTTCCCAGACTGTGTAACAATGTCTCTTTTTTTGAACATTTTTTTGAACAATGTCTTTTTCCCAATTCTCCCCACTTATCCACCCAACTTCATGTTCTATTTGTCTCAAAACAAATATCAAAATCAACCAACAACAACAACAAAAACTGACAAAAATTACCACACCAAATCAAAACCAAGAAAAAAACAAAACAAGCAAATAAAAAGCAAACACAAAAGTTTTATGTTGGTCATTAGCTCCTGAGCACGGGGCAGATTGGCCCTCAGGCCATCCCCTGGGCAAGCTGCGTGTTAGAGACCTGGAGCTTTGTTATGCATAGTGGGTTTCAGAGAAGAACCTCCTCAGTGCCTGGTGGTGGCTGCTAAAGACAGCAAAGCCCATCAAATCACTCTGCAAAATGGAGGGCATAGCCTGGAAGCCTCATTCTTACAAAGCACCTTCCACCAAAGCCACATATGTAGGGGCACTACCCTTAACAATCTACAGTCACGGCAATGTGACAAGCCTAAGGGACAGAGACAACAAGTCGTGCAAAGAGTCACTGCCCAAAGATGCCCAAAGATCAGCCACCATCATTCGAACATGTATCCAAGAAGTTTCCTTCTCTTCTACCCAACTGATTTTCTGAAGAACCCTGCTTCTGCACTATGCACAGCTGGATGCCAACATTCTATAAACAGATGTGGAGAGAAGCGATAAGTTGAGCACAGAAGAATGCATCTCGACAGACCTTCTACAAGCATTGGTTCAGATGAGCTTTTCCTCCAGGTCCTTAGGGACCTACAACTGTTAGTCTCTAACCTTTGTTAAATCTCTTGGAGGGGGAAGAAGGGAGTGTGTGAAGTGGGTGGGGGTGGGGAACCCCAGGGCCAGGACCAATCACTGCTCATGCTGTGTCTGACCGGAGGAGCCTGCCTTGGGCCACACACCTCTGTGGGGTATGAGTCACAGAGGACAGGGCATCCAAGGGACTAACTCCATGGGAAGAGCTCAGTTATATTCTCACTTCGTACCGCTTACTTCCTCAAGCCTGCCAATCTCCTCTCATGCATAATTCTCATTGCTCATGCCACCACCACTGTAAAATCTTAAATTACAGAAATAAACAACTCATGAGTCTTAAGCTTTATCACAGTATAATCCTACTCGAAGAGTTTTCGTTCACCTCTTCTGAGTTAGAAGTTAAAATTTATCATTGCTGAGTGGGCACAGGAAGTGAATATAGGATATGGAAGGCTCAGCACTGCCTGCAAGTTTGGGTACCCACTAGAATGTAGGGAGCTATTCCTCAAGGGTGAGAAGGTAACTTTAACAGTCACAGACCAGGGTCCTTGCTGTGTGCTCCAGTGCACTGGACACTTCCTGTGACAGCCTCCTTTCAGTCGGCTCTCCCTGACCCACTTCCTCACCCTCCCCATAATCTTTCAGCCTCCTGCCCAGATCCTCCCTCCTGCATGCCTGTGGCCTGTATTGCGCCTTAGAGTCTCCAGTGCAACGACTCCTTTGTTGCTTTGCTGTTTTCTTCCTTTTAAGTCTTTCCTTTTAGCCACTGTCTCAAGACACTGTATCTAAAATTACCCCCCCCCCAACACACACATGGCGCAAACAATTTATATCAACCTGCTCATGCCAATTGGCGGGCACTGTGTTCTGCTGGAGGTGATTTGGTACGGATGGAAATGGGTCAGGTTCTCTGCCGCATCACACCGTTGGGCACGAAGGGCTAGAGCACTGGGATTCGGGTGTACATGAGGTTCCCAGAGCCAGCTCACAGGAATACCCAGAGCTGACTTGTGTGCTGGCGTGTTTCACTCATTTTCTAGGCTCTAAGCAGAGCAGACGGCCTGTCTGTTTACTCAATGCCAGTCTCTAGAGAACGGAGCCGGTGCTCAGAAAGCTTTGGATGCCCGAGTGGCATCAGTGACAACACATTCTTTGCCTCTCTGTATTGCCATTGCTATGTGTTTAGTAAGTAATGGACATGTCCAAGGTCACATGGTTGCTCAGTGGATCTGGCTGTGGTAGCTGCCAACAGATGCCACACTGTCCTAACCAGTCCCCTAGGACCTATAGTTCTAGGCAGGCATGCTGTTAAACAACTCCACAACTATGTGTAGCAAGGCGGTGGGGGTAAGGAAGAAACTTCTGCTTACCCAGTACAGATCATCCTTTCAGCCCGGACCTTTTAGCTTGATGGATGCTGCATCAAGCATGGCTGCTTACTATGCTAATGGCAGTGTATTCTGCATATTGACTTTTGGACCATGTATAGTCACCCAGATATGTCAGTTGGTCACAATTGCAGTCTATCAAGTATTTCAGTACAGGGGTTCCTTTCTATTTTGTGAGCAGATTGGGCCACATAATCCTTGGCATCATGAAGACAGACATTCAGTTTATGCTTGGACAATGATGTTCCAGGAGCTGTTTTCTCAGAGGACACGAGCTCCCTGCTATAGACGATCTGGACATCTCCACTGTCCAAAGGCCCTAGAAGCCAGGTTTTCAATCTGCTGCTGGGGCTCACCCCGCACTCAACACAGTCTGCTTTGGCACTGACTTCTCCTTCTGGTTCCATGAAGTTTTTTGGGGGGCCCAAGTAGCCACACCATCGTATCCTGGACCTGCTGCACCAAGCAGCCACGGTTCCTCCTACTCTGCACTAACCTGAAGGTTCAGCTTGCAGAGGAGGCCTCAGCCCAGGTTACACCCTTCATCCCTGCTCCACACCATCACTTAGCTTTGCTGAGTCTGGAGCCATGTGCACATGCAGTTCCTCAGGGAACAGATCCTGCAAGTCACTCACACCATGGTGGTTGGAAGTGGTATCAGATGCCAGAGTCCTAGGGAGTCACTGGGGATCCCCAGTATCTCTAGGAGGCGGTAGTTTGTCCTTATTGGCATCAATCTGTCCTTTTCCTTCACTTCAGATCCATCTTTTCTGCTAGATGCAGACCTACACCAAAGACAGCATAGCATGACCCAAACTATTGAGCTATTACCTCTGTCACAGGAGACCACACCCTTACTGTACGTCATCCAAGTGTTTCTACTTCTCTGATCGAAGCCAAAATAGTAAACCCCCAAATCTTTGTAGGGCTTAGCTCTCACCTTCTGGAGCATTTGATGATACAGTGGCTCTCAGCCTGTTTGCCACTTTCTGATATCCTGGTATTATGAACATGCTCTTATCAATGTAGGGAACCAGTGTCGCATACTGTGAGCACCTAGATGTTTCAGGTCCTTTTGAGCTGGGTCATGGCCATGGTTGTTGAGGGTGCTAACGTAGCTACCAATGAGACTGCTGTCTGCTGCATATAAATGCGGCATTGTCCACAACACTGACTACATGCAATAAGCCCGAGGCCATGGGCTTTGCCCAAGATATAGGAGTTCAGTTGCAGTTATGACTTAATTGAGTCTGAAGTGGTCTTGTAACATCTGCCAAGATCTAGCTCAGCAGTGAGTGCCAGACTATGAACTAAATTGGGGTTATGATGGCAATCACCACCTCTGCCCAATTCATGTGCCACTAATCTAAATCTTCAGGGAGAGAATGTTATCTCTGGGTTTCTTTCCTGAAGGCCATTTCAGAAACTTCCAGTTGTATCTTAGACCAGAGGCAGAGCAGAAGCTGCAATGGCTACCCCAACAAGCACTGCTAGCCCTTTTGCACACCTGAAGCAAAAAAAATAATTGTTACGTTCTCTGGACCTTGTCATCCCCCTGGGAGTCAGACCAAACCTGGGTTGAGACTTTCTCCACTCACGTTCCCATGGGACCCACTCTAACACGAGAGTTGTGAGAGCTCTCCCTATGCAGTCCTACTTTTATCAACTCAAGGCCTGGCCCCTAACACTCCCAGAATGTGAGGAGCATTCACCTTCCTGCTGAAGTTGTTACTCAAGGAAATGGCCATAAGTTCATTGGGAGGAGGGTAAGGGAAGGTGAGGGTGATGCCTTCTCTTGGTGAGGATGATGCCCTCCCTCCAAGACAGTCCTTTCCTCTGTGGCAAATGAAGCTCCTTCAGCGAGCCCTGCAGCACATTGCCGCTGTGTTTTCCAGCCATCTAGATGAAAGCCCACTCTCTTCCACCGTCCTGCAGACGAGTCTGGCACTTCCATTGACCCCGTGTGAGCCATTGTGCATTGATGGAACCTTGTGCAGCTTCCATCAACCATCCTAACTGATGGGACAACCTCCTCAGATCCAGGCAGGGAAGTATCACTAACCCTTTCACTGCTCTGTCCTCCTCGTCCCTCATAGCCCCAGCTACTGTGTAACCAATCCCCAGTCATTAGAGGCGGATCCTGAGGGCAATGTATATAGTACTAAGTCACGAGGCTATGGACTGCCTTCAGGTAATTGAAAGAACACCAGACTTTCACTGGTTATTTCTGAAAGCCTAGATAATCAAGAACACTTGGAATTTCAAGGGTCCTGGATTAATCAGTAGAGATGAATGAACATCAAGTCAGCAGTCTGTCTTTTTCTAGATAGGGCTCTTGGTTGACTATTCCTTTATATCATTCGTTGGATATCACTGTTTTACGTACTGTAGCACAGGGATTTTAGTTTCACTCCTTGAGGCTGTTGCTGTTTTTTTACTGTGCCAATTTTGTTGTCTTATTTAGTAGATGTTTTAGATTAATCTGTGATAATCTCTGTGGGCCTTACGGTAGCCAGTGGAATCTCCGGGGGAGTAATTTTTCTTTTGATCTCTCTGAGAGCTGGCTTCTAGGAGTTGCCCATGTGTGTCTCATAGCTTAGCAATCTGAGGATAGCCACGGAGCACCTGTGATGATTCACCCAGGCTCCCTGCCCTCACTGATGAACTAACGCTAGTAACGGGAGCAAGGCAGCCATTACTCATTGCCCAGTAACCACTGCCATACATTCTACAGGATCTTATTTCTCCCAGGCATGTGTACAAGCCCCATCAGCCAGGAGCATATAAACGGCTGGAGTTACCCTGGTCTGCTTGGCACATTTGCTCTTACCCTTAAGAGGCGGACAACTCACTGAAGCCATTCAGGTTGTTAATTTCCTATGCCCCATGTTAACCCTCTAGCCAGACTGTTCCTCACTCACTTCCTGCCAAAAACAAGACGTCAATCTCAGGCTGGTGACACTGGAAGCTTCCTTGGAGACATCCATATTCAGTAACAACTCCTGGAGTTAAGCAGCCTCTCTGGTGGTGCCTGTTCAACCAGGGAAGGATGAGCGGCCCAATGAGAGGGGGCAGGGGATGCACCATCTTCCAGAGGTTGGTGTTTGAGAGCTTGGACCGGAGGAATAGTTCCAGCGGGAGATGAGAATTCAATGACTCTCTTATTCTGCTTCCCAACGATTGATGTCATCCTGTGACTACAAGGAAAGTGAAAAGGGGGTTGAGAACAGAATTCTGGGTTCATGTGAGCAGCTGAAGTCAAGGAAACAGAGATTCCTCCACAAAACAGGCTTGAAAAGGAAGAAGAAACTCATGCCACCAATTTGTCCCAAAGGAAATCAGAGCCGAGGACTAGATGTCCTGGCGCGATGTCAATGTTTCTCACTTGGCTGGCAGAGGCACTGGCCTGACAGCTCCCCTTTCCTGAACCAAAGTGAGAGCAGTTCTGAAATCCTGCTGGAGGAAGGACGGAGGTACACACACTCCTACAGCTCCTCTGTGCAAGCCAGGAACCTGGTCCTGGTCTGCAGCCATTACCCGTTGCGCAGACACTGGGGCATCACACAGGAACAGAATGTGACCTTCACTTGACACAGAGCCAGGACCAGAGTGAAGAGAGAAAGGGCCAACTAGTAGAAGATCACATTGGACAGAAAGCAGAAATAGAAATCACAATAAAACAAAATCCTCACCGCCATCCGTTGCACACTGGCAGAGTGTTCCTTAACTAGGAAGAATGCTGGGCATCTGGGATGTTTCAAGTTTAGAGGGTTTTTTTTTTTTATTTGAACAGTTTGGGCATTAGATTCAAGTCTAAATATGAAATTATTTAATCTATGCCTTATATACACATAAAGAGAATCTCACACAGTTAATTTTAGTGTACCTACATGGTCTGTCACATGAAGTCAGGAGTAGAATTTTCTACATGTGATGTCATGTCTGATGCAAAAACTTTCAAAGTGAAGATCATTTTGGACTCAGACTTACAGGACATGGGGTCAGTCCCCAACCATAGCATGAGGTAACCCCTATTTTCCCCAACAGGAGAAAAATGGTATTTCTAGCCTAGACTGAAAACTACCTTCCCTTTTTAAACTCCAACTCCAAGGTAAGTTGTACCATAAATTTACACTTAAGTGATTCATGGAAAATAT
Organism: Alexandromys fortis; assembly: GCF_014885135.2. Taxonomy (NCBI): domain Eukaryota; kingdom Metazoa; phylum Chordata; class Mammalia; order Rodentia; family Cricetidae; genus Alexandromys; species Alexandromys fortis. The sequence continues at coordinate 9,787,983 of NW_026067924.1, read as the reverse complement.
ATCTATAATTTTCAACACAATTCAATTAACTAGAGTTGTCCTAATCTTTTATGTAAAATTGTCCAAGCCATATTATTACTTAATATTTCATTCACAGCATCCTGAAAACACCTCTAGAGGTCTGTCTTTTCTCCAGCACAGGAGTAGTGTTGCTTATGATCTTTGCCAATCTTTTTCTCTTTACGTCATTGAACTGGCACCGTGAAGGATCACAACATAAAAATTACTAAATATTTATTTTAGATTTTTTTTGTTGTTATGCACAATATTGTTCTAAATGCTTATTTTAGATATCAGTTATTATGAACGATGTCTTTGAAATTCCTAATTGACACTAACAAGTTTCTTTTTTTTTTTTTTTTTTTTTTTTTTGGTTTTTCGAGACAGGGTTTCTCTGTGGCTTTGGAGCCTGTCCTGGCACTAGCTCTGTAGACCAGGCTGGTCTTGAACTCACAGAGATCCGCCTGCCTCTGCCTCCCGAGTGCTGGGATTAAAGGCATGCTCCACCATCGCCCGGCTACAAGTTCCTAATAACGGATTAAAGTCTCACAATTTCTTGAAGTAAACTTCAGAAGTAAAAACAGCATCTTCTCACTTAAGATGGTTGTGACATTTCTCTCTTACTGTTGATTGTAACCTCCATAAATCATAATATATTAACATAACTCACTTATGCTGATTTGACATACAATGAATAAATTATATCTTTCAAAATGCTATATGGTTAGGAAATGAATACTTTGTGGTATGTAGCTAGGCAATATGAGAGAACTGAAATACATTGAAATTAATAAATAAATAGTCACTGCCTTAGTTAGGATTGCTATTGCTGTGATGAAATGGCATGATCAAAGCAACCTGGCAAGGAAAGGATTTATTTGGCCTATGCTTCCATGTCACTGTTCATCAATGAAGGAAGTCAGGACAGGAACTCAAATAAGGTAAGAACCTGGGGGCAGGAGCTGATGTAGAGGCCATAGAGGAGTGTTATTGGCTGCTCTTCATGGCTTGTTCAGTCATGAGTAAGTATTATAGAAGTCAGAACCACCATCCCAGTGATGGCACCACCCACAATGAGCTGAACCTTCTCCCATCAATCACTAATTTTAAAAAATGCCCTAAAGGCTTGCCTGCACCCAATGTGCAGAAGAATTTTCTCAATCAAGCCTTCCTCCTCTCTAAATGACTCTAGCTTGGGTCAGGTTGGCATAAAACTAGCCAGAACAGACACAGTAGTACTTTTTTCCCCCTATATATGGCAACGTTTGAATGTCTGGCCAAACTAAAAATTGTAAAACAACAACTGATCATTAGCATTTATTTCAATGATATTAAAGCTTCATGATAGCAAAATGCTCGTCAATGCCCTGATCCAAGGCTTGGTGCAAAAAAATAAGCAGAGGGAGGAGTAACTGAGAGGAAACCCAAGAAATGAGAGCTTGCAATGGCACCTTCGGGAGACTGGGGTTGGTGCAGAGTGGAACTTTGGAGCTGGAGTCAGTGCAGGGTGGCAGGGGACACCAGCAGAAGGGATGGGGTTTTTTACTCCTGTAGAAGATGCCTCCATTTCCTGGGGTCAGTTACAGTCTCTCCAAGGAACTGTGCACTTGAGATCATCATGTCAAATCAAGACAGCATGCTGCTTGGTGCTCAGAAACCCTCTAACGGGTGCAACTTAACAGAGACTGCTAGGAGCAACACTAGCAGGCCGTTCTGCAGCTGGAGACATGCTGAGACTCGCGGACTGAGCATGGTTGACTAGTTTACATAACAGCCACCGGCCATCTCAGAGACAGAAGAATTTCCCCCTCACTTGTGATTAAAATCATAGAAGTCATTTAAAGTAAGCAAACACATGTAACACACGTGTTCTTTTATTTTCTTCATCTCAATCTTTTACCCGGTCCCCCCCCCCTCTGATGGATCTTTTCCAAAATTAGTCGAAGTAGTCAATATTTAACTGGCACATAAAATTGCTCATACTTATGGGGTACCATGTCATGTATACACAGTGTGTGTTTGAACCCTCAAATTTTTTATTACTTCGTTATAGTGACAACATTCAAAACCCTTTCTAGTTTTCAAAATCCATATGCAACTGTCACATGAGGTCATCTTCTTGTCCTGTACCACAGAGAAACACATTTTCCTCCCTGTGAAAACTGTGACCATTGGTTGAATTCTCTCCACCTCTAGTGATTTCCTGAGGACCCAAGGATTACAGCCATGGGACATTTTGAGAAGGCATTTTCTAGCACACGTGGATGGTGAGCAGGGCTTGGCACTAAAGTTTTCTCTAAGCGTGATTTTATCATATCAATTCTTCAAGAACCTGAGAAGAGGAGAAAGCCAGGAAACCATTTCAACTTGACCTTCAGTCTTACTTTTCCTCTATAGATGATGAAAGATGACAGAGAACATTCTGGAAAAGGAAACAGAACACAGTGAAAGAGAAGCAGAGCGATAGCAAGGAAGTGTGTCAGGAACACCTTCCCATTCTGAAGAGAGAAGATGGCTCAAACTCACATGTCTCTTTTAGAGATGATTATTCGAGAGGGAAGACAAGGTCAGTGTGGATTCCTTCCTGGAAGCCTACCCCACACTGGAGGCACTGTACCCAACTACGGTGACCACTACTAGCATGTGGCTGGGTCTGCATATGTGTCTTCCACAGCCTTCTTGGTTCCTCCAAATTCTAAAGGCAGGAGCTTGTGAGTAGCTTCTTCAGGACATGAGATCTTTCTCTGCTCTCAGCTGGTGTCCTGGTATGCCTGATTCCTGAGCTCCCAGGATGCCAGAGGTCTGAGGGGTGCGCACTGCGGCTCCTGCTATGCTAGCAAACCACCAACTATATTTTAAGCTTTTATGTGTAGAACTGTGGAGATATTGTAAAACCTCCTTTCTCAGGACATCACAGAAGAGCCTCTGAAAATTCTGGCTAGACAACGGCTGTCATCAGCCTAGGAATAGAAGTCGGTCTCCACTTTCTTGCCTTTCTGTTTTCCTTTTCCCTCCTGCCCTGTTGATATAGTCACAACCCTACACATGCTAGGCCATCATCTGATGCTGTAAATCTATTTTTCTGAGATGGTATCTGGGGTGGTTTGAATGAGAATGGCCCCCATAGGCTCATATATTTGAAAATTTAGGGAGTGACACTATTTGTTGGAGTAGATGTGGCCTTGTTGAGAGAGTGTGTCATTGGGAGTGGACTTTGAGGTTTCAAAAGCCAAGCAAGGTCCATTTTCTCTCTCTCTCTCTCTCTCTCTCTCTCTCTCTCTCTCTCTCTCTCTCTCTCTCCCTGCTGCCTGTGAATCCAGATGTAGAACTCTCTCAGCTACCTCTCCAGCAGCATGTCTACTTGGGCACTGCTCCACTTCCTGTTATGATGATAATGAACTAAATCTTAGAAACTGTAAGGTAGTCACAATTAAATGCTTTTTTTCATAAGATTTGCCTTGGTCGTGGTGTCTCTTCACAGCAATAGAACGATGAAAGCATTTTCTGCTAGGTGAGGTACCCAGTGACTACACTGTGGCAGTGATAATAAGCTACTATGAATTAGGGCATAACCACACTACATATTCCTCATGAGCTTTGGAAAGGATGCCCACTTTTCCTGGATTGCTTCTGAAAGTCACTGATAAAAACACCAGGTGACCACATCTTTAATCCCATTTACAAGTACTGAAACCAAAGCACACAGCCAAATGGACTCTTTGGGTAACGTTCTGAGGATAATCCATGCCTGTCTGGTTCCAGGGCTGTGTTGACTTAGGTTTTGTGATAACTTGACACTAAATTTACAGTCATGTGGAAAGAAGGGATCTTAGTTGAAGGAATATCTCCATAAGAGTGGCCTGTTGGAAAATCTGTAGGGCATTTTCTTTGATGATTGAGGTGGCAGGGCCCAGCCCACTGTGGTTGATGTGGCCTCTGGGAAGGTGGTCCTCAGTGGTATGAGAAAGCAGGCTGAAGATGCCACAGAGAACAAACCAGGAGACAACAGTCCTCAATGGCCTCTGCTTCAACTCCTGCCTCCAGTTTCCTGCCCTGAGTTTATGTCCTGACTTCCTCAGATGATGAACTGTAACGTAGATGAAGAAGTGAAATGAACCCTTTACTCCCCAAGTTGGTTATGGTCATAATGTTTTATCCCAGCAATAGGAACCCTAACTCAGACAGAGGCCAGGCTTTGAACAGATTGCTGTTGCTTCTGCCACACACACATATCCTGGCTGAAAACCTTAGCAGCTGTGCAAGGAGGCCCAAAGTAAACAGACACGACATCAGGATGGACTGGAAAGGACCTGAATAGCAGGAGCAATGGTAACCACTGTGGTTTTGTTTAACTTTCGATTCTTTCAGTAATTACATACTGAGCACATTCTCTACACGAGTGTTCCTCCAGATTTGAACCCAGTCCTGACTCACAGTTAAGAATGGGGAAAATGGAAATTTTACTAATTGATCAGTGTTCACAACCAAGTTGGTGTCTTCTGTCCCTTCCTTTCTCCTCCAACCCACCTCTACTTTCTTTTGCGGCCCGAGGGTTTAAATTCAGAGCTATATGCGCGCTGGGCAATTATTCTCCCACCGAGCCACTCACCTACTGCTTATCTTTGTTTCTAGCAGATCATCAAACGGCAATGGCCCAAAGATATAGAACTCAACACCAATGTTAGTTCTTCCCACATACATCAAACCCATCTCTTTCTCAACCTACATCACCAGAACATACTGGTGCTGAAAGTAACCTTAGAAGTCATTCAGTGGCTCCTGTTGTCTCACAAGTGAGGAACTCAGGCCCATAGAGGTGACACTAGCTTATCACCATATAGAGGGGGCATCCACAATGTCTGACCTGTGTGGTAGACCTCCCAAACACACGTTTAACTCTGGTTTTCTCTCTGGAAAAAGGCATGTGGAAAGTTCTCCTTAGAATGTATGTCTAGCTTCCTGAATCCCACAAGCCCACTGCCTTACAGCTAGCAGATCAGAGATGAATTGCCACCACAAAAGACAAAAGATAATAAAACAATGGCCTAAAAGACAGGAAAGTGGCCAGGTAAGTCATTTGTGGAACAGGGCAGAGACAGGGAGAGATGAGTACCGGAGTCCCTATGTAAGTGTATTGAGAACTGATTTCTGGGGGATGGGTCAGCTATGCTGACCCACCGTCTCTCCAGAGTTCTGCCAGACAAGCAGCAACAAAAATGGGCTTAAATAGCCTCTGTAAAACAAAACAAAATAAGACAAAAAATGGCCTAACAGCATAGTACCCAGATTGAGTAAATATAAGTAAAATAGAGCCAAATGGCTCATGGTTCTAGTGGGAAGTCCAAAGAGACACAGCGCTGGCATCTGGCAAATATCCACTCAGCTGCTCATGGTAGACAAGTGGGTGTGTATAACAAAGACATTTTTGCTTCTGAGATACCCAACCCACTACCATAACATGCTCCTTAATATTCTCTGTCTTTACCCTACAGTCTAATAGCCTCTATTTGATCACATCTGTTAAAGGTTCTTCCAGATTTCAGCAGTGTTACATTGGAGACTAAACCACCAGCCCATGAACCTTGGGAGACAAACCAGAACCAAGCCACAGCCAGAAGTCCATACAGAGGTATGAAGAGTGTGAGGGACTCCCATTGAACCCTTGTATAAGCAATCTGAGACTGTTTCGCAACTATGGAGAAGGCTCAGTTACCCTTGGTAGCCATAAGACAGAAGACACAATCCCAGGTCTCAGGCCTTCAGCTCAAGCACTCAAATACCAGAGTTTACCAGTCAAAGCCCAGGAGGGCCTTTATTTGCTCTCTCAATGCAAAGGCAACACACAGAGAAATCCCTCAAAGGTACTTCCTGTCACTAGAGAAGCAGGCCACCTAAGGAAGAGTACCACTACCCAGCTTCAAACCCTTCAAGTTAATTACTCATCTCCATGTCTGGTATGCTTGGTTTAACTCAAGCAAGTTTCTCCTCCCAGGTCCACGCAGATTGGCAAGAGTACACCAGAGTGTTTGTGCTGGTCAAAGATGATCCAGTCGCCTTGGTTTCCCGGTGTTTTAGTTAGCTTTCTGTGGCTGGGATAAATCGCCAGGACCAAAGCAATTTCCGGAAGGAAGGGTTTATTTCACTTACACTTTCGTATCGTAGTCTATCATCAAAGAAAGTCGGGACCGGAACGCAAGGCAGGCACTGAAGCAGATGCCAGGTAGGAATGTTGCTTACTGGCTTGCTACATATGGCTTGCTTGGCCTGCTTTCTTGTAGCGATATTTCATTTGTACTTTAATAAATAAAGTTTTTCTGACCTTCATATTGAACCCCAATTTCTGTCTCTGGGTTTTTATTAATCATGTTATATTTTCTTATTCCATTCACTTTCCCAGGAATGGTAGTCCCCACAATGGGCACATAAAATAAATAAAATGTCCTACAAACTTGTCTACAGGCTATTCTTACGAAGGCATTTTCTCAATTAAGATTCCACTTTCCCAAACACATCTAGGTTTGGTGTTTAGTTGACACAATCCAGTCAGTATGCCTGTTTTCAGAGGTGTCAGACCATGGCTGCTTAGACTGTTGCCTTGGGACAGGGCAGAATGTCATGGAAGGAACAGGAGTGAAGGAAGCCATTCATATTTCATGGTGGCTGAGCAGTGAAGAAAGGATTGAGGAGAGGTCAGGATCCCTTCAAGGTCATGTCACCAATGACCTGATTTCCTACAGCTCGGCTCTATATCCTTTTCTGCATTACAGTATATAGTACCTTGGGCTGGGGATATGGGCCTCTGAGGGAGTTGAGATCCAAACTAACAGTGTTTATCTAGTTTCCCATAGGCTGGGTTTGCAGAGATAAGAGACAATCGGGGAGACTCTAAAGTCTTCATGGTTGACAACAGCTCCCCATCAAGAAGGATCTGGACAGCTCCGCTGGGAATCAACACCCAGACATATGCAAGCCATAGTTTATTGCTTCTTCTCCAGGCTGCCCTCTGTTGAGAGATACATCACAGGGAAATAAAAACAACACGTCACCCTGCACAGATCATTCTTTACTGCATACTACATCTTTTAAGACTCCTCTTTGAAGATGGATTTCTGCTGGTGGGGTCTTACTGTGAGATACCAAGATACCTGAACACCCCTAAAAGTCTGTAAAGTAGGGCCCAAGACTGCACAGGCCCCAGATATATTTCTTTTCCCTGGGCCAACAGCATAGTCGGGGGTAGAAACCAACTCTACACCAGAAGCATGCAGCAGGATGAAACATAAAACATGGGATAACAGACCATGGAAAGTGGAAAGACAAAGTAGAGCCTATCTAGACTGACCGCTCTGATGGACAAAGGACTTCCTTGACCGAGAGAGGCTGATAGTGTGCTGGGAGACAATACAACTGGTTTAATGAAAGGCGGCCCTTGACGCTGAATCTTCTGATTCCCAACTTAGATACAGCATCAGAGGACATTTGCTCCTGAGGTCACATGGTCATGAGTCCAGATACTAAACTGGTGCTGAACAAATGGAAATGAGCAGACAAAGTACAATGATGGCTGTCCTCATATATATATATATATATATATATATATATATATACACACACACACACCCCATTTTATTCCCCTTCATCCTTAAGTAACACACAGTAGCTTGGTTAAAAAATTCTCCCCAGGTGGTGTTGGAGGTTAAGTGCTTTTGTGTGTTTTCTGGGAAAATGAAATAGGATACAAGGACATCAAATTATATACCTCGTTACTCACCTTTGCTGTTTAAGAAACAAGAGCAACTGGAAAAACATACAACTGGCAAAATTCACCTTCTTCTGGGAAGGAGAAAGACAAGAGGAGAGAGGAGCCTGGAAGCAAAGAGAAACGCTACAAGACTGTGAGCATCTAGGCCAGCTCTGCCTCTGTGATGAGCACTCAGTTCTTGGTCCTCAGAAGGCCACTGCTCAGGAGGCCCTGGAGGAAGAGCTAAGGATTGCTTGTTGTGAGTCCATCAGTTACTGTCCGGCCAGCAAAAAGCTACCTCCACAGTCCGGGGCCTGTTGCTCTGAGCTATGCAGGCCTGTTTCCAGACAATGAAGTCTTGTCTTCTGGGACGCCCTGCCAAGACCACCTGCAGACAATGTTTATAAACCCTGGCAGGGCCTGATTGATCTCACAATGGGACTGTGTAACATAAACACCCCATTATTTTACAAAAGAATAAGCTCAACACCACCTAGACCTGCTAAGAATAGGGGATTTACAATGTGCACTTGCCACTCAAGGAGAAACAACCTCATTCCTTTGAAGCAATATTAGCATTAACTTTATGCAGGGGACAGAGTGGCATTTTCAACCTGAGAGCCCTTTGTAACCTTTCTGGTAACCACGATTCAAAACTGGAATAGAATTCGGAACTCTGAATTTCCTAGCTTGAGGGTTCTTGGAGTGTCGTGACTACGTGTGTCTGTGTTTCTGTGCGTGTGCCTGCATGTGTGCGTGCTTGTGTCTGAGTGTCTGTGTACGTGTGACCTTCTGAGGTTTGCTTACTTGAGGACTCATTTGAAAACGGCACACCCAGAGGAATTTTATGAGGTGACGGGTTGGAATATAGACGCTAGGAAAGAAATTAATTTTTTTTTCAACAGCAGGTAGGTGGAGCCAAATTTGAGTAAAGAAAGGAAAGCAGGAAATGGGGGAGAGGAGGGGGAAGGACCAAGAGATCAGCCTGTGATTGGCAGAGATAAGCACCAATAAATACAGTGGCTTCTCACTCTAGAACACAGCCTGGCAGAGTTCATTTCTTAGGAATCAATTGCTTTTCACCTAACCAATTTGGTGCTCATCAGGCATTGGGAACCCTGACTGTTCTTTGGATTGGAGAAGGAGGGGGAGGGGGGCAAAGAAGGGGGAGGGACATGGGAGGAGGGGAGGAGGTGGAAATTTTTAATAAAAAAATAAAATGCATATGAAGGAAAAAAATTTTTAAAAAAATCTATCTGTATTTAGAAACAAATCACTTCTAAGCCAAATATTTTCTAAAATAAACCGATGTTAGGCTAATTAAAAGCCAGTTTCTTTCTTGAAGGGACAGGAAAGCAGGTGACAAGGCCTGTGTCCAGGGAAACGCTTTTAACAGAGGCGAGGTAGGTGGAATTATCCCATCCCTGGGTACAAACAGACTCCACATGGCCTGGAGATTTATGACCACCAGGGCTGCCTGTGGGAACTTGCAAGAACTCAACTACAAATGATGTTCCTGTTGTTACCATAACACAACCACCTCAGATGATTGCACACCCGAGAGGAAAAATAAACGGCGAGCAAACCCTGTCATCGCGGTGCACCGAGTGCCCCATTTGTTTACTGACAACGGCGAGGTGAGAAGCACACACGTGCCAGCTCCAGTGACAGCCCCGCCACTGGGGAATTCTGCTTTCTCTTGCCCCCAAATCATAATAATAGAGAAAATAAAAATCAGCTTTAAGATGAGAGTGAGCAGAACTTACCATCAAATGTCGATGGTGGAGTAAATGCCACACTTGAGATTAGATGACTCAAAATGTACGTTGGTCTCGACTCAACTGGTCCATCAGTAACTTGTGCAGCCTGTGATCCAGTATCAGACAGAAGCAGGAGATGAAAGAAAAGGCTTGCTTTGCCTCACAGTTCCAGAGCCCATCACAGCAGGGAAGACACGGGGGTGGCACGGCTTACGTGGTGGGAAGACCTGCAGAGGCTACTCACATCACAGCAGACGGGAAGCAGAGAGCCCAGCGGGGACCCAGCTACTTGTGATCTTCACAGGCCCATCCCTGGTGACCTACTTCCGCCAACCAGGTGCCACCTCCTAAAGTTTCCCTAGACCTGTAAAACAGAACCGCATCTTGGGAACAATGGTTCAAAACCAGAGTCAGGTGCAGGAGGAGGGGAGGGGAGGGGAACAAGTCTTTCAAGTGTAAACCCACAACAGTTGGCGGTTCTTTGAATGTGCTTTCGGGCAGCCTCAGACTAGAGATCAGTGAAGTAGTTTCTACCATGTTGTGGGATAATCAGGGCAGCCCTTCTATCAATGGGTATTATCTGCACTCGTCCCTCTTTTAAAGACGTAATACACTGAAGTTATGACGTAAAAAGCAGAGTAGCCAGGGACAAGGGAGAGTATTCTCTGAGCCAGAGATGAAAAGTCAAAGGCCGTCAACTCTGATACATGTGCAAGCTACGCTCATCAGGAGGTGGAGGAGGCTGGGACAAGAACAGAAAGGAGATACTGCTGCTCTCAGGTTCCTGGCCTGGGCAATGCAGCCCACATTCCCAGCTGCTACATGATGAAGGAAGGAAGGAGGTATGGGGAGATCCTGCTGGGAAACTGTGGCTTTCTAACTTATACCACAGGGTTTCGTTCAATTCATGGAATGAATTCTTTGAAAATTTGTTAAAAGACTCAAGAATAAGTGGACGGATGGGTGAGTTGAAGCAAGAGAGACGTCATGAGGAAGACAAAGTAATCAAATTGAAAAGCGAGGTGACATAAATCTCAAAGGACAAGAGAACATGGAGCTGCCTTCCCTGACCTACATACCAACTCTTTCTCAGGAAACCTGCCAACCTACATGTCTGTACAGGGTACAGCCCCGGGCATCAAGGTTCTGTTTAATGGAGCGACACCATACTCTAAGCTAGGCTCACCGCACTAAAGGAGGGAAGTCCTTTGAATGCATGATTGAGTCATGGAATGGGGCCTCAAAAATCTTGAATTGAGAATCGTTTTTCTGATTAAGTAGCCAACACCATGAGATGGAAGCAAAAAATGATACTGATATACCATATCCGGGTCAGTCCACAGGGATTCGAGAGTGGAGAGGAAGTATAGGCTATGAACAAACTGAGTGCCGTGCTCCATCCTGTTACTGCTATGACAGAATGCAGTGGTTCACCAAAGGAAAGATATTACATTGGTCAAGGTACAGGAGGCTTGGACGTCCAAGAGGATGGAGCCTATGTCTGATGAGCTCTGCCAATGGTCTTGGCTGCTTCATGGCTGGAAGAGTGAGACACGTAGATATGTGTAGGAGAAAAGGCCAAATTTTCACGACTGATCATTTCCTTGAGAAAAGCATAAATCTTTCATAAGGCTTCTTTCCTAACTCCAGTGCCTTTCTAGTCCCTAACTGTGGCACTGAGGAATAAGCGTTCAAATAGACAAGCTTTGAAGGAACACGTTCAAGCTGAGTAAATCACAAGCAAAGACGTAGAAGGAAGAAAGATGTTGTGGGTGAAAAGACATAGACGCGCACAAGGAAAGGTGGGATTTATCAACCAAGGCAATGGTGGTGATCTGCAGAAATACAGCATAATTCCTGCTGAGGAGTTTTAGAGCCATCTCAGTACTAGGTGTTAAAACCAACGGAATGCTAGGAAGAGCAGGGCTGAGGGAGAGCTGGCCAAGCACCACAGCACATCCACAGAGTCCCTATCACAGAAGGTCCACGTGGTGCTGGTGAGGCAGCTGTGATTGTCATTGGCTTTTCTGCAGTTTCCCCAAGCCCATAGTTTGCTGACTTGTAGAATATCACGGGACTACATTTCCCAGGTTCCTCTGCTTGCTAATGTCTTGTATATTGGCCAATGGAAGAGCCTCCCCACAACTCTCTCTAAATTAGGCAGCATCTGCATTTCCTTAGACTCAAAGGGAAGCGATTACTAGTTATAATTCTTTGGAAACTACAGCTATGTAGTTAGAAACAAGAGCTGGCTGAGCCCTGGAGCTGGAGGGGACAGCTGCTCCAACATAACTCTGGTAGAAATACTCTCTGCGCTGCCACACACAAAGACAGCAACAAGTACAGCCATACCCAGGACAGCTATAGGCCAGGAGCCACTTGGCTTCAGCAATTAGAAAACCAAGGGTCAAGAGGCTGCAGATCTAGGCAAATAGAGATTAGTTCAGCCTAGCAACTTCTCACAGTAGAACGTTTAGATCCACAAATTCAAGGGTTTTGTCATGGAAAATTAGAACAGTGTTGCTATTTGTCACTAGCGGACATCTTGAGTGAACCAAGCTACATGGTCTAAGAAACAAGTTGTTTGTGGTGTCACGAAAGAACTAAATCCTAGTTGGATTTTAAAAGCAAGAAGCAGATGCCTTATGCGATGACTGCCATCTCCTCCTCGTCGTCATCTTTCTTTGCTGTGCCTACTGCAAGCAGCTGTCTCTCTGCCCAGCCCCTCTTCACTGCTGTGACCTATGGGGTCAGGAATAGGTCTAGTAATACCAGGGCAATCACACCAGTACTGAGACAAATGAGGGGCACCCACCCTCACTGGATCGCAGTCAGTTGAGAGGCATCGGTCCAGACTATCTAAAGCATCCTCATTGAAGTATGTTTTCCGATGCCCGATTCTCTCTAAGAGAGCAAAGATAACGGTGAATGTAAAACACGATTCTTTAATTGACAGCTGTTAGTCTCTCCCTTGATTTTGAGCAGATGGCCTGTCAAACAACCAGTGCGGCTGATTTTGGCTAACAGCAGCTATTTTGAGTACTCTGTGATGCCTTGATCATACGTGCTTGTTCTGACTCCCGAAGGTGCAGCTTTGACCAGGACTATTTCTGCTTGTAGCAGACCCTTTGCTCTTCTGGGTCTCTGCAAACCATCTCCACCTGGGCCAGGGGTGGCCTCCTCTAGTGGCCCTAGCGGAAGAGCTGCTGTGACGGTTGCAAGGGCAACAGTGCTTCAGTTGGTACAAGCAAGTGGGTGACAACTGGTACAGATATCTGTTCTTAAGCTGGAGAAGCAGGCTTCGCTGGTATGCTTAACATTTGGCCCAAGAAAAGGCTCCTCTTGAGAGGTCCTTGGGGCTGAGAGCAAGAGGAAAGAAGCATCAGAGGCAGCAGAGTCATCAGCCAGGACTAAAATGAGGTAAAAGTGGCTGGTTCCTTGAGAGCTGACGAAGAGGAAGGTTACCGTTGAAGAGAAGAGGAACAGTGGGGGCAGAGAATGGACAGAACGCACAGGCTGGAGGATGGAAGTCTCTAAGAGCTAGAGAAGAGAAACTATAGACCCCCCCAATGTCTATCCTTTAGGGCCAGGATCTCAAGTACCCTGTTCTGGAAGAATGGACCACTGGTTGCTGTCAAGGGGAATCTTGATAGCCCCACCTAGAAGCTACAATCTGGCAAGCTGCTGCCAAGGGCTGAGGAATCCCTACTTTCTCGGCCTGCACCAGAGCCATAACACCTGCAAGGCTAAGTAAGGGTCTTTTTACTGGAGACCTGCATGAGGGTTGTGACACCAAAAGGTGCCACCTTCCGTTGCCATCTACTTGCAGCTGCCTCAGTGATGAAACGCAGGGGACACCAATGCTACGGAGACCATCACTTGTTACCAGGAAAAGCAAAAGGACTCCGGCCAGCAGATGGGTAACATACCAGTGTTAGGAATAAAAATCCTAATAGGACGTGAATCTACTCCACTAAAATATGAGAAGTCCATTAGGAGGGGCCTAAGAAATGTTTATTTTTTATTTTTTTTATTTGCATCTGATTCAGAGAACTAGAAAGGATCTGTTATGATTTATTTGAATATGGGATGTTTTTATTGAAGCATATATTAAAATTTAATCTTCCTTGTGATGTGATATTCAAAAGTGGAAATGGACACAACCCTTACGTGACAGTTGGGGCTCTGCCTTCATGAGTGGCTCAATTCATTCATATGGTTATGGACTAGCTCCAACGCTAACTTTGTCCCACACTATTCCTGTGTCTCACCATGGTCTACCTAGCACCTCCTTGGGACCCTGGCAACCAGAAAGGAAGCCATCATCAGACGTGAACCTGTGATCTGGGGTCAGAGCTGTGACCCAAATAAACCCTTTCTCTGTAACTACCCAGTCTGTGGTACCGGCAAGAGAAAACAGACTCACGGAGTCCAGTCTATATGTCAACTGTCACTCTGACCGGCTCTGCTAGAGGCCGGCCTGTGACAGACAGGCCAACTCTGAAATTCTCCCATGTAAGAATAAGGCTGCCACAGGAATGCAGGAGGAATCTGCACAGCAAACGATACCACAGAACGAAGAACTCACTTCTTGGGCATGAGCGCAGCTTCTCCTCATGGGATGCCGAATAATACATCTTCCTGTCTGTTTAAGAGTCGTTCAGTCTGGCTTTTGTTTTACTTGCAGCCTCAAACATCCTAACAAACAGGGAATGTGCACATTAAATGACATTTTATGCAGTAGACGGCATACTGTACGTGGAGTCCCCTGTATGTTTGTAAACACGAGGCAAAAAGCGTAGACAGCAAACCCCCACACAGTCAGCGGCTTCTTGGGAAACATTCTTGGTTTTCCCTCCAACTCTCTGGCTGCTGCTGTTGGTCTCATAGTCTGCTTTGTCACCTCACAAAGCTAGAATTGTGGGCACAGGGCAATCTCTGGAAGGGTCCTGGGCTAGCTCACACACTGCAGAAGAAGGGTAAGGGATTCGGGTGAGGAATTCCTGCGAGGGAACATTTATCTTTTTAAAGCACCCAGAGCAGAAAGCTCCCCTCGTCAGCCACACCAGGTCTTAAGATTCAGGTCAGGTCAATTCTCCTCCGGTCTAAAGCTTTAAAGCCCACTGCTTATACAGCTCGGGGAAGATGCCCTGCTGGAGCCTTTCAAAAACTGAAACAAAGTAACATACTACTCTGCATGAGTTCTCCACAACAGAAATGCATGACTCGCCATTCTGGAAGCTGGAAGCTCAGTGTTTAGGTGCAGACAGATCAGGGTCTGGTGATGGTTCATTTCTTGGACCCGTACAGAACCTGTTGCCTTTATCATCAAATACAAGACACGGAGAAGGTGAAGGAATTCTCTAGGACCCTTTTAATAAAGTCATTCATTTTATCTGTGAAGTTCCACCCTCTTGACCCAATCATTTCTCTATGGCCCCATCTCCTAATACTGCAGCCTGGACAAGAGGTTTTGTGAAGACAAAAACTTTCTAGTTAGAGTCACCACTCAAAAGTTAGGGGCAAACTTGCTTGCAGCACTCCTACGCTTTACCAACAGCTTGCCTGATAACAGAAGAAGGCTCCAAGCAGGTGGTAAACAGGAGAGAGCTGATCTGGCCTGAATGGAGGTTGCTGGTAATGAGAAACAGGACATAAACAATTGCAGCTACAGATGAACTCTTCCGCAAGAAGAGGGACGAGATAGCATCCCCAGTGGGAGAGCTTCAACTGAGATGAGCCCAGAGGAAACCCATTCTGTTGCCTGGTAGTAGGTTCAGCTGCTCCCTTCTGGTCCAGATGCCATGTCCTGCTCCTATTCTCCAGTATGCTCACTTCACTGAACCCCCTCTGGGCTGCTCTTACCCTCTGGTGTACCTGCAGCCTCCACCCCAGAATACTCCATCTCATTTCCTTCACTTCAGGGTCCCAGCCCTGTCCCTGCTCACCACCAGTCTTCCAAAGGGCAAAGGGTGTTTATTGGCGATGGCCGTCCCAGTGTCTCCCTAAAGACCAGTGTCTCATCCACAGCCTAACTGACCGAGAATGGTGCTTGGGTTTGGTGAAAACTCCAAAGACAGGGTATCACGGCCAGCAAGCCAGCACCACAGGGTCAGTTTCCTCTCCGGAGCCCAATACCGACAAGGGCCACCTCAGGACAAATAACTTATGTTCCCCAGAGACCTTGAGAGTGACTCCCTGTACATGGAAAATCCATTTTGTGGTCGTTGTTTCTGCTTTGCTCTTGGTGCTGAGGTTGGAACCCAGAGCCCCCGACATGCTAAGGAAGTACTTTGCTACTGGACCACACCCCATGCTAAACTCTGAAAAGACATCTTTAATTCCCAAGCAATTGCTACTAAAACCCCCATGCCAGCACTACTCCACCAAGCCAGGGCACACAAGCTGTCTGTGGAAGGGCTGATTGGTACTGATGATGGCTTTGCATGCCGTAAAGACCTCGCAACAAATGGGAAATTCTGCTTTCTGACATGTGAAGCAGAGACACACTGTGATCCCACCGAATGTCGGGATATCAACTTTGTTCCTAACAGCTTTGTGTGCCATAAGTTATAATTAATCTTCTGGGTTTGTTTTTGTTGTTGCTGTATTTATTTATTTATTTATTTTACAATTTTAAGAATATCGAGACCCATTCTTAGCTCAGAGGCCATGCAGCAGCTGAAAGCTGGATATGGCTTCGGAGCCCTTTACCTCTGCTTCAAATCACAGGATTTTTCAAAATGGAAAACAGCCTGACCTCTGCTTTAAACCACATAATCTTTCAGGATGGAGAACAGTCTATCTCCACCAGCAGTGGAGACTCCCCACCTCTGGCCTGGAACAAAGACAGCCAAAGATGGTGTTCCACAACCGTCTCTTGATCTCTGTACAGCAGAAGGCTCCTGCAGAGAATATAAAGCATTGTTTCTAAAGCGTTTGTGCCTGGGGCAACTGTAACATTCTGGGAAAGAGGGAAAACTTTGAAATGCAGGGGCTGGCAGGAATGTACCACAAGGCTTGTGGGCACCAGTCCATGAGGAATTAAAGAAATAAACCCACCTTTAAAAGCCATCAGCAGGCTCAGCCCATTATGTAGATTTTTCTATTGCATGTCCAGGAGAAACTATCAGCTTGCTCCACAATGTATTAGTCTGGGCGGAGCCATAATGGAAAATACTATAATCCAGTTAGCAGCGCCCTCAATGAAGTGTTTCATTAATGGGACTGGTCCTGATTGATCTTCAGTGCCCAATGGGCAGCTGCGGGCAGACATCACTACATGGCTAGAGTTCCATGGGTACTGAGCCCCGAGGCACATATGATTAGGCTTTGCCCCACCAGGGACACACAACCTGCCCATTTATAAGGCGTAAAAGATTGCCAGACAGCCACAACACAGCTTCTTCGGGCTAGCGTCAATTTTGTATATATACAAAATTAGTATACATTTTTATGTTTATTTAAAATTCAATCCAGAAGTGTCTTTGCCAACTAAGTCCATTCTCCTTCCCCAAGTCATCATTGACAACTTTCCTAGTGACTTTTTCTGTGACAAACCTGTCAAAAACAACGTAAGTAAGGAATGGCTTATTTTGGCTCAAACTTCAAGGGTGCAGCCCATCTTGCAGAAGAAATCACGGCAGCCAGAGCTTGAGGCAGCTGTCTCTACCGTGTCTTCAGTCAGGAAGCAGGGAGTGCTGAATGCCAGGGTCAGCTCACTTCCTTCTTTTGATTAAACCCATGCTCCCAGTACATGGACTCTTCCCACCTCCGTTAATTTAATGTAGGTAACCCCTTACAGACGTGCCAAGGGGTTTTGTCTCCTAGGTAACTCTAGATCAGTCAAGTTGACAGTATCAACCAATACAGCCTCTTGGCCCATCCTATGTCGATACAAACACTTGCCACTTTAGTGACTTGCGACTGTTTTCTAGCACTTTTATTAATTTACTTAGTGAGGGTCTCCCTGTGTCAGCTATAATGAATCCTGCATTCTTGCGTGAAATGTTTTCCTGACATTCGATCAGTTGAGCAAGATGATTTTAACTCTTCTCTCCTGCAGAAGCAGGAACTAGATAACATATTTATTATTCAAGGGGAAAGGTACGTGCAGGCAATGGCCTGGGTGTGGAAGTCGAAGGAGAACTTTGTGGAGTCCGTTCTCTCCTCCCAGCTATGGGTGCTCCCAGGTTGGAGCTCAGGTCACTAGGTTTGGTGACAAGGGCCTTGACTTGCTGAGTTGTCTCTCACAGGCCCCAGGTTAACTGATACTTTCAGGCTTGTTTGGGATATTGTTCATGGTCTGAACCTGCCTCCTTCATGAATGCTGCTCTTTCCCAACAAGGCAAAGTT
Source organism: Alexandromys fortis (assembly GCF_014885135.2). Taxonomy (NCBI): domain Eukaryota; kingdom Metazoa; phylum Chordata; class Mammalia; order Rodentia; family Cricetidae; genus Alexandromys; species Alexandromys fortis. The sequence goes on along the minus strand of NW_026067924.1, from coordinate 9,770,127 downwards.
CTCAAAGGCAATTGGAGGAGATCTGTGACTGGAAGTTCCTCTGCAGCATTCTTTGGGTTCTGATGTTTCCTAAATGCATCTTGAGATGAGCCAGACTGTCCATGTGCTGTTCTGGATGTTAGGCAGGGGAATTTGACTTGGGATTCCTTCAGGGCCAGTAGTGTTTTAACATGTCCAGTGAACACAACCAAAGGATGCTCCTTACCAACCAGACGTGTAGGACGAATCCAGAGCGGGAAGAAAGGGTGGAAGCACACTGTGGTAGAAACAAAACATGGGGCTTTAGAAACACCAACTTTGTTGAGGTCTAATCTGTTTCCCAGAGTGCTCATTCCTTTCCAATGTGCAACTGGATGGCTCACAGAGAGTTCCTAGGGCTGTGACCTAGCACCGCAGTCTGCGTCCACATTCCAACCCCGAAACCAGCAACCATCCATCTACTTTCTGTTTCCACAGAATTGCTTTCTCTGGAAATTACATAAAATGGGATCATACAATAGGCAGGCTTTGGAAGGTGGCTTCTTTCACTTGGCATATTGCATTAGTGGTTTGTTCACATCATGTATGCATCCGTAATTGACTGGTTCCTCTTTATCCATGGAGATTGGTTCTGGGATCCTAGAGGACCAAAAATATGCAGATGCTTAGGACCCATACATAGTGTCTGCACATAAGCCCCCGGCTTAACACTTAGGATGGTTTATAATAGCTATACAGTGTAAATGTTGGGGTGATGGTTGTCACATTGTTGTCACAGTAGTTCAGGGAACAGGGACAGGGGAGTATGTATATATTTAGGAAAGAATTTTAGAAATGCTTTTGATTCTAAAGACCATGAATCCTGAAGATAGGAAGGGCCAGTTGTATTTCCCCATTAGATTGACACAGCAGTTTGTTTACCCAGGTGCCAGTCAGCAGGTATTTGGGTTGCTTCTACTATCTTGCTCTTATGAATAAAAGAACCCATGTGCCAGTTGTTATTGCCACTGCTACTGTTATTATTGAGACTGGGTTGGGCTACGTTGTCCAGGCTGGTCTCAAATGTCTGTACTCAAGGGGCTGGCTGGCTATCCTGCCTCAGACTCATAAATGGCTGGGACTGTAAGTGCTTGCCACAGCACCCAGCTTATCTCTTTTGCTTCATGCTGCTGTGAAGGTTTATATCTAAGTCTTTGGATGGGCGTATGTTGCATGCATTCTCATTTTCCTTGGTAGATAAATACCTAAGGGTGAAATTGTTAGGTCATTTGCTCACTCTGTAAACAGTATTTTAAATATTCTATTTAGACTATTCTAAAACGTCGGCTGTGTAAAGTTTGTAGCTTTGCAATTTGCTTTTAAAATTTGAAAAATAGTATTCGTGTTTTCCTGTGTGTGTGTGTGTGTGTGTCTGCATGCAGCACAAGCATGCAGTACCTGTGAAAGCCAGTAGAGGGCATTGGTTCCCCCAGAACTGGAGTTTAGAGATGGTTGTGAGCAGACAAGTGGGTTTTGGGAATCAAGGCTGCATCCTCTTGCAAGAGCAGTTATTGCGTTTTACCCAGAGTCATTACTCCAGTCCCCAAATTTTCTTTAAAAAACAACAAGTTTCAATAAAAATTGACGAACGTGGCTGAGCAATTATTTACCAAGTAGGATATCAAGTTCTTTGAGCAAATGCCAAGGTGTGGTGCAGATGGGTCATACGGTAGATTTATTTTCACCTCTCCGAGGGTTCTGCACACTGATTTCCAGAGTGGCTGGATCAGCTTGCCACCAACAGTGAATGAGGGCCCCCTTCTGCCCACTTCCTCTCTAGCATTTGCTGTCAGATATTTTGTTGGTCTTTGCCGTTCTGGATGGGGTAAGAAGAAATTTCAAAATTGTTTTGATTTTATTTCCCTAATTGCTAGGAATGAAGGACATTTTTTAAAGACATTTCTTAGCTGTTTTTAATTTCTTCTTTTGAGGACTTTTCAACTGATCCATCTACAACACAACTTCCATGCATAAAGTTTAGGGAGCATCATGGAATGGAGTGTGGAAAGATCCTAAGAGAGCCAGAGGAGAAAGATGTTTGCTGTGTGATTATCTCTGCTAATCTCCTACATGCATGAAGTCTCAACAACATAGCCATCTAAACAAGACCTGAAAAAGGACGACACTAACAGACGTACTAACATGAAGGGCAAATTCTATAGGGTGCTCAAATATAGACAAAACACTACAGGCAGCTAAGGAATGCCGAGAATAGGTAAAATACAGTCTTCCCCAGGAGCAGAGTCCCCCAGTTGGTTATTCAATATCAAGTGGTCAGCCCTGAAATCATTTGTGTACAAATAACAACATACTGACTAAGCAGGTTGCATGTTTAGAAATACACACACACACACACACACACACACACACACACACAAGAAAAGAGGACAGAGAACATGTATTGGAGAGAGTAATGGGGTGGTACATGGAAGGGATTTGAGGGTTAAACAGGAAAAAGAACATGAGGTAATTATATTTTAATTTCAAAAGTTTAGGTGATGTAGCTAATATATGCCAAGGCACTCACATTTAACATGTGCCATTTTGTGAGTTTGAAACAAGCCTACAGCCATAAAATTATTCCCATGGTAAAGGCTGTTCCTACGTCTACCAACTCTAGAAGTTTACCTTTGCTCTGTTACTTCCTTTTTAAATACACTTCATGTGAGTGAGATCGCCCACTTTGCAGATTTTAGGTTGCTCAGCACAGTATGCAAACTGCCAGCTCTATGTTGACAAAGACCCATTCCTTAGGTATAAGCAAGACATTATATCCGTGGAGCAATTTTTTCCTTTGTCCTCTGCCCCAGCCCCGGTCACCTCCATTTAACTTTCCGCTTCTATGAATTTCACCTGGATGTATAAAATTTTGCATTGAAAACATCAGGGAGAAGATTTTCTGACATAGTCATTCGAGACGATTGAACACGAAATCAAAAGTTAAAGAGAGGCTTGTCAAACAGGATCAAAGTTCCACAGCACAGGAAGGGGAAAACACTGGCAAACCTAATAGAGAGTTAATACTCAAAATATATAACAAACACTTAAAACCTAAGAGTAAGAAAGCAAATGACCCACTGGATAGACTTCACTGCACATATACAAACTGTCCACGTGGGTATGCCACAGGGCACTCAACCTCATGGACATTCAGACTATCAGCTCACAACTCTCAGAATGACTACCATCTTGTTGTTTTTTTTTTTTTTTAAAAAAAGAAAGAAAAAGTATTGCAAAGAGTATTTTTACACAACACTCCTAAACAAGCTCCTGGAATTTCCATGTTCCCAGTGGGGCTTTCCATCATGCCATACCCAGCCTCCCAGGTATCCTTGTCTTTCCAGGAGTGTGAAAAGAATATGGTGGTGATGGCAAGGTCTGCAGTCTTAATTGGGAAGAGGTGTGGTCAATTGAGTTAAGAATAAGATCCAAGTTAAGGGAAAAAGGAGTTCCAGGTTTGCAGAGAAGATCCTAGTAGGTCACTGAGACAGGTTGGGGCTTGTATAGCGTGGACTTCCCTACACCCTTTATGCTGGACATCACTCAGCTTGCTGCCACTGTGACAAACTACCAGAGGCAAACAACTTAGAAGAAGGAAAAGTTTGTTTTGGCTCATAGTGTTAGGAGTTCCGGTGACTGGTTGAAACGTTGTTTTGTGCTTAACCAAGCATCTCACACTGCCATACAGAGAAATATGCTAGAAATCCTGTTCACTTCATATGAGACACAAAAAGGGGGGGGGCAGGAGGGGCCTGGATTCCAATATTCCCTTCAAGGGTTTACCCCCAAATGACCTAACTACCGTCTATCAGCCTCCCTGCCCCAAACATTCTACTACCACAGGAACACTATGGGGCTCCGGAAACATATTTATCCAAATGCATCAAACATGCTTTTGTAGTAACAACTTTTTTTTTCCTCTTTTCTCTTTTGGTTTTTCAAGATGGGCTTTCTCTGTGTAACAGACCTAGCTGTCCTGGAACTTGATTTGCAGGCCTGAAACTCACAGAGCTCCACCTGCCTCTGCCTCCCGAGTACTGGGTTAAAAGTGTGCACCACCACTGCCAGGCTCATAAGAACTTTTTGGGGGAGAGATCCCATAGATCTTTCTAGCAGCCAGCTCCTTAGCCTTCCGCTTGAGAGAGCTTCTCAGCATATCCCCCCATAGCCTCTCATCTTGAGGTTTAACTCCGTTTGTCTTTGCAGATGTTCACTGTCTGGAAACTGAGGGATGCCTAGGACCCAGGAGCAAAGGGATGAGAGAGGCTTAGCAACAATAAGCCATAGGCCAGAGCAGCTACTGCAAGGCTGCGGGAAGGGTGATCAGCTTCCTAAGGAAGTGACTGGGTGGGTGTGGTTCTCTGTTTAAAACATATGACCTGGCTAAAATCTGAAAAATGGAAAATAGGGACTACGAGGGGGATTTGAATGGGAGGTGATGGTAGTGTGTCTTGTGGCCGTGTGTGATGGAGGACTTGAAACATCTGCTGGAGGAAGGAAATGGTAGCATCCATGTGTTGGTTGGTGATGAAAGCTTGGGGGTGGAGGTGGGGTGTCAGAATCTGACACGTTTAATTCAGGACAGAGAAGCCGTCTCCTGGGGGAACACATCATCATCATAGGAAGCACAGGATGGGGGCAGATCATAGATTAAGATCTGCTTACACTCACATTGAAATGGCACTGGAAACTCAATGTGGAGAAACCAAGTGGGTTTGTGACCCTGGGACATACGTTTACCATGTAAAACATGGAACCTTTTGAGAACTGATAATCAGTGAGGTGACGAAAGCCCCAGAAATTGCAAATCAAGAGCAGAAGCCTAGAGCAAGTCCCTGAGAAACGTTAGCTCATCAGGGCCAGGGGGGAGGCAACTATGGGCAGTGAAAAGAGGAGACAAGAGTCAGAGGAAGAGAGAGGGTGTGGATAGTAAGCAGAGAAGCAAGAGCCCTCCAGACCACATCATCACCTCTGGTGAGGCTGCATCACCATGGCTCTGGGAATGGCCCTTGAAGGAAGTCCATCCGAGCCTGAACCAAAGAAAGGAGGAAACAGCTCTAACCTTACCAGGTCCCTTCAGCTGGGGAAGCAGAGTGTGGCTGATCAATCAATCAAAGATTGACCGCAAAGGGGGCGTATACATTGTAGGCTGCACTTCAAGACGACTCTGTCACGTTTGTCTTCTTTTTGGCCAGCTCTCTCTCGTTCTCTTCTTTGGAGTGGAACCCAGAGGGTGAAAGCTGAGGGCGACGCCGTCACCTGACTGGTCTACCCAGTTATCCTGTGATTGGACTGTGCCCTCCAAAAGCCCACTCACAGCAGACTCCGTCCCCACAGTCATGTGGCGACAATATTTGGAGGTGGGGTTTTGGGAACAAACAGGATTTGATGAAGTCACAAAAGTAGGCTCCCACGATGACGTTAGTGGCTTTATAATAAGAGAAAGAGACGCAGCTAGCATATCCCTGCCCCCTGTACATTGCTGTGCTCTGCCATGTTATAATGCAAGTGGAAGTCCTGACCCATAGCCAGCACCTCACCCTCCTCAGGCTCAGATGTGTCAGCCTATAAAGTCTATCCTTAATCAACTCCCAGGACACTGGCATGGGAGATTCATCAATGGAGTCGGTATTTGTCTAACAATCACCACACAGCTGACCCTTCCACCCTGACCTCCCAATTTACTCTCTCTCTCTCTCTCTCTCTCTCTCTCTCTCTCTCTCTCTCTCTCTCTCTCTGCATCTGAGGTCCTTTTTCTTGGAAAGGCTTTTCAGACCTCACATAAAAACTCAAATTGATCAAAATTTGTGCCCACTGACTCTGCAGCGGCAGAAGAGGCTGTTTCGGGTCAGGGCAGAGTGGGCACTGTCTTTCTCTCTCCTCCTCTTCTCCCAGCAATGCTTCCTCCCCCATCCTTGTTGTTCCTGCTCCCAGATTGGTGTGGAGTCACAGTATCAGCACCCCTGTTGGATCCTGGGACTCAAGAGCACATTAAAATTCTTCATTAACCCTAACCTTCAAACCAGTGAGAGACATAGTTTGGGCGGGGGCATCCTTCAAGTCAGAGACCTTCCAGTATCTGCCAACTTGTGCATTAACATATAGGGAAGTTTTAAATGTTCTCCTTGCTTTTCAAAAACGTCAGTCTATGAAATTTGTGTAAAATAGATGTTAATGGCAGAAAACTAATCGAATATATTTTGTGCATTGGTATAGGAGCTACATAGAGTTAAGACTACAAGATAGAGCCATATGGTTGAAACTTGAATATAAAAAGAACAAAGAGTAATAATTGAGCATGGTGGTACTATAGAACTTAGGAGAGGAGCAAGATGGTTGCAAATTCAAGGTCAACGTGGACCCCCAAGAGAGTTCACTACCAGACCAGGTGATATAAAAAGATCTCATCTCAAACTAAAAACAGATGGATAATGATGATTGATAGACAGACAGACAGGCAGGCAGGCAGATAGATAGATGGATGATAGGTCAATAGATAGGAGATGACAGGAGATAGATGATAGATAGATAGATAGATAGATAGATAGATAGATAGATAGATAGATGCTTCTAACTTTGGGCAGGGTGGGCTCAGGCTGTGGGAGGATGGGAGAAGACTTTCACTATGGGTGCAGGCTATCTGCTCATGCTTCTGAGTGTCCTGGGAAGCAGCCACCTGTGTCTGTCTAGGCAGCTGACACAATCTCCATCTCTGTTTCCTGTGGGAAGATCCTTCCTAGACAGAGAGGGGAGGGCATCAGAGAAAGATGTCTCTGTCTACACTTTCTATTTGCTTTACTAATGTAAATAGATGTGTTTTTTTTTTTTGTTTCCACAAAGGGACATATTTTCAGAGGCATTCCTTTGTCTGCGAGAGTCCGCCATTTCTCTGAAAAGCTAATTAAGAATGTGCTAAATGAACACATTCGAGGCAGGAAATGTGCTTCCCTCCAAGGACTTTTCTGAAACCAGGAACTGGATTAAAACACGGACACTATAAGATACTGTGCTTGTAGCTCCGAGGGAAATTCAGCCTTAGAAAAAGGTTTCTCTCGGGTCCCAGTGTAGGGAGTCGTGCTGGCCCAGGAAAGACCGAAAGAAACCTCAACCATGAAGGCAGTGTCTGTTCACAGACCCCAGGTATCCCCGGAATTTCAAAGACACCCACGTCATTGTAACTGTATCATTACAGGGGTCACACAATGAAACAGCAGTACACCAGACAACTTCAGCTGCAGCTCCTTTCCAGACACAGAGTTTGTCTGTAAATACATTCTTGTCCTGAACTCCTCAGGCTGGACCACAGTTCAGCCTGGGCGACAGCTTTCCTAAGGACACTTGGAAAGCTGAGTACGGGGGAGGACAAAAGGAGGAAGGCACTCAATACTAGCGGAGCATCTGCAGCAGTTAAGAAATCAGGAGAAGGAGGCAGACGAGGTCATCTAAAAAAAGCCAGGGACAAAGGAAGCTTAGTGTGCTGCTCATGGCTGTCTGTCAGAAGTCAGTTGCCAGCATTCACATTTAGTCTCTACAACTGTGGAGCCATCATCTGAATGAAGCCTGGCATGTGAGAGAGTCTCAGTTATAAGAAACACTCTAATCAAGGAGCCCAGACCCACGATACAGCCATGTATGAAGAGAGGATCCATACATGCTAAGTCTTTCAGGTGAAATTAACATGACGTGATTCCAGAGGTAGGCAATCTGAAGGTCACGACTCCTGTGAGAATTTTACCTTGTTTACCCAAATTTAAAATTTACACCCAAATCCCCAACTGAAATACAGATTGGATTGACTAAGCCACTGACCACAAGAAGCTGAAAGATACAGAGAAGAGTGTGGTGTGTAGATGGGAGGACCCAACAGCCCAAAGAAGGCTTTTGCAAAAATAAACACGGAAGAACAGTCATCTATTCCCATTCCCTACATGCTGGTTCAGCTGGAGATCTTCATGTCATGAGCTATATTCCTGTGACACTTTAATTTTTCTCTATGCTTTGACAGGTAGCCCTGTTATCTCATATCTGTTTCTATCTCCGGGTCAGTCCCCACTCCCACGGTAGCTCCCTTAAAGAATGCACTTGTACGTTCACAAATTAATTAATACTGCAAGTAGTTCACTTACAGGTCGCCCAGACATAGTTGTCTCTGCTTAAAGGATCAACTGTTTGGAATCCAAGGAAGCCTCCACTTTGCTTGCAGCATGAACGAGACATATTTGTCCTTCTCAATGCTCCTGGCCTTGTCCCCTTTGACCATTATTTTCCAGGCTTACTAAATTGCTTAAAATACTCTACAGAAAGAACCAAACTGCAAAAGGCTTCAGGGTGCTGTTCAATGTTTTCAGAAAGATCTGTGGCACAATCAGGTTTGATTTGACCATCCTGTGTCCTGATACAACTTACAGTGGCGGAGCTTCATTCCCCAGGACACAGCATGATGCTACAAGTCTGGCTTTGATGTGGTCCTCACCTTTGTTTGCCTTGGGAGAGCACAGAGAACATATCAGAGGGTGAGCTTGGATCTAGATGAAAGGCTCGAGGCTGTGATCCAGCCAGGCATCCAGGGCACTGTGTAGAGCATAGGAGAACGGGAGTTCCGGGTGTCCCCTTGAGCAGGCAGGTGAGCACACTCATAGCGCATCCCGTTTTCTGCATTCAGTCTGGTTGTAGAGGTGGTGATTAGCATTAGGGCAGAATACACGAGAAAGGGGATGCTGTCACCTCCTGCCACACATTCCTTGTGTCTAACAGGCATCCAGATTTCCACAGTGATGGCTTACCAATGACCTATAGAAAGAAGAGTGTTTGGCTTACTTATTGGACCAGCAGAGGCCTAAAAGTGTTTGCTATTTTAAGATGAAAAACAATTTAACCCGAGTTGTGTGTTTCACTCTGTGTTGGTGTATGTGTGTGTGTGTGTGTTGGGGGGGGGGGGGGGTGAAGTTCCTGCCTGTGGGGATAGGAGCATCCATGGCTTCTCTTTTTCTGGGGATCTCTTGTCTGCCAGTAAGGGCAAGCTTTGCTATGAAACACTGGTTAGGTCTGGGGGAACCTCTTTTGATATTCCAGCTTTCTGATCCTTGTTAATGTTGGTGTGTGTGTGTGTGTGTGTGTGTGTGTGTATCTCTGTGTTTGTCTGTTGCATGTATCTTTATACAAGTGACTTTCCTGCAGGTATACATGGTGAGGTCAAGGATTGATCTCTTATAATTTTCTCTATAAATCTTACGTTTTTGACAGAATGTCTCTTACTACACATGAAGCGCCTCTTCTGCTAGACTGGCTGACTAGGGAGCCTCTGGGATATGCCTGACTTGGCCCCCCATCTCCACCACAGCACTGAGGTTTACAGGCATGTGCTTTCATGCCTGACTTTTTAGTGTGGATTCTGGAGATCTGAACTCAGGTCGCCTTGACTTTACCCGCTGAGCCACCTCCCCAGTCCTGTGATTCTGGTTGTAAAACAACAGCTGATAACCTAAAGTGCCATTGCCTTCCCTTAAAATTGATTAAATCCATTCTGTACTTTGCATTCCCTTTGTAAAGACTGTGCATCTGTCTAAGTTTTTCTCGTTACTTCCTCTTAGGCTTCCACGGAAGAAAGCACCAAGAGCAGTCCCGAGGGAGAATATGGACACAGCACTCAGGAGAAGCTGATTCTAACAAATGAATTGCCTTTTGGAGCCTAATAGTTCCCATCCATATGGTAGGGCATCCCAGGCATTCAAACGGCCAACTGTTGCCTCACAGTCTTCCAGGATCTAGGACCCTTGTTGTTTATCTTCTAGTTCCCAGAGTCATGTCCTGTCCGACTGTCTGGCTCATCCCCGGTGGCCTGTGTCTCCATCCAAACATAGACCTGGACTCTTCTTGCTCATACTTGCTAGTCCTTTTTTTTTTTTTTGCCAGCATTATTTATTTATTTATAGTATTTGTATTTTTGTAAATAATGACCTGCATCTCCATCCCCATAATAGTGACCTGACCTGTCACATGAGCAGGTTGCGGGTACGTCTTCTCCCAGAGAGGACACTGTGAGATTTGCGTGGGACAGCGGTTTCCGTGTGTGAGGACTGAGAGAGTCCCCATCTGTTTCTGATTCTGTAGGTCTTGAGGCCAGGCTGGGCCCATCTGTAAAAATGGAGAGCCCTGTGAAAAATGCCTCCAGCGTTGGCTTTTAAGGTGTCTCTGGGAGGTCTCAGCTGTTGGTGATCCAATCAAAGCCACTGAATCGGACTGGACATCTGTTTGTCCTCAGAAGGACTTATTCAGGGTTCCCTGACTCCGGTCACTAGGAAGCCAACTGACCTCACTGCAGCCAGCGAAGCAGGAGGGTCACAGTCAAAGGACAGGGGATCCTTTGGTACCCTAGCCTGACTGGCGGTTTTCCCTGCCCCTCAGAAATGAGGATGCCTGGGGGAAATGACTAGGTTATAACCCTATTAGAGAGATACTTAAGCAAAGGCTCGAAAACAAAACTTTCCTGCCCACAGTTTAGAAGTATGTATTATTCTTACCGTGAAATACAAGGGAAACATAATGAAGAAAACAGAGAGCCTTACTAACCTCAACAGCCTAGACAGGATCAGTCTGTGAGAGTGTGCATCCGGCCACAGATACCCTTGCTCACAATGAAGCTGAGCAGAGAGTCTGATTGAAAACAGACATAAGAAGTGTCGGAGGGCACACGCTGGTGCTGAGTGTAGAAAGGCTGCAGTTTAAAGAGCAAGGTTCGAATCGCTTTCATTGCTGGAGAGTTAGGTGATTTCCAGTGCTCTGCTGCCGTCTTGGGTGCTGGGAAACTGTGCCATTGTTTATATGTGGGGCTATAGTTTAACTGGATTCTTAGAATTGGTCTTCTAAGGTTAAGGGTCAGTTCGGGTTTCAGAGTGGTGAAATCTTGCAAAAATTAACCCTGCCGTGTAGTGCTTTTTTTGTTTGTTTGTTTTTATCAAGGCAGAACTAAAAGCAGCTTTGCCTGGAGAGGGAAGCTCAGGGATGCAGTCATGGAATCATCGCAACATGAGGGGAGCGGGGTTGGCAGACGCCACCTGGCAACCTTGAGGTGCGTTCACATGAGTGGAGCTCTGGACCCTCCATCTTGGTCCTCATTCATCTGATGCTACCAGGTAGAGCTTACCTAAGGATTCCAAACTATCTAGCCACGTGGCTGGGTACCTTATTCGGAGAGGCAGTCACATTTTGCTTCTTCTGTGGGTGGGACAGGACTGCAGACTACACTTTCCTCTTCCCAGAATTCTCTGTTCTCGTCACCCTGCCTCTACTTCCTGCCTGGTTGTCCCGCCTATACTTCCTACCTGGCTACTGGCCAATCATCATTTATTTAAAATATATTTGACAGGATGCAGACAAATGTCCCACTGCAGGTATGGGAACGAAACCACAGTCATGCCAATGCAGCTGGTGACCTGGCACATTGGTGCTCAAGGAAAACCCACTTGGCAGAGGACTCTGGACTTTTACCACCGGCATTGAAAAATGTCAAAAAAGTTAAGCAAAAACTTTTGTAGCCCAGTGGTGTAAGAAGTCAGCGGGGATTTGCCATCCAGATGGGCACACTCAGGTAATAATTACCTGGGACGCCAGGCATGGATTTGTAAGAAATCCATGATGTGTGGCTGGGTACAGCCCTCAGGTTGGACCTTGACCCTTAATAACATCCTTTGCCTCTGAACAACTCCTTTCCAGACCTTTCGATATTGTTCAGGACCTATCAGGGTTGAACTGTAAGGCTGGACACATTTTATGTCTTGAGCTTTATGCCTTGAGTGAGAAAGGACAGTGTTTTTCAAGGATTTTCTTAAAATCATCTGCTTCTGTTTCATGTTCTTAGAAAGACATGACTCAGAAATACATGACTTCTAGCATCGTCTCCTGGTCCATTGCCGTTTCTTGCATTTCCTTTCCTCCTTTCTCAGTCTACCAAATGAAAGAAGCTAGCAGGCTTCCACTCGTCTGGGAAGTAGCATCCTGGCATTTCTTCTTTGTGGAGGGCCACCCAGGCTAACTGAGGGCTGTGGTTGACACCCAGAGACCTGTTGAAGGAACAGTAGCCACAGGAGGAGCTCTCTTACTTCAAAATGGATGGATTTGGGGTTTAATTTGGTACAGTGGGAATTTTGTTACCTCTCCTTTAAAAACATTGTGTAACAAAGTTTTTAGGACTGAATACTTCTAAAACGTATTGAAAGGTTTTTAGGTTTTTACCCTGTTCATCATCCCTGCTATGTGCAGATACAGCAAAGTGATCATTTTTTTTTCTGTTTGTTTGTTGGTTTTTGTTTTTTGCAAACAACCCCCACACTCCTCTCGATAGAGGGAAGCAAACAGATTTTCCTCCTCGGGCTCTGTGGATTAGCCAGCAGCACCTCTGGTGGGCGTCTGGTCCTTGTGCAGCTTGCAGGCAGAGTGGGGCAAGTGGAAACAAGTCCCAGCAGCCAATCAGGCGAGGCGCTGACTGCCAAGGCCCAGCCGACTTGGGCAGTGCACACTCTGCACCTCCCATAGAGAACTGACTGGATTCTAGGGCTTACCTGTTGCCATCCGAATCTAAACTGGAAATCACAGTCATACAGGAAGCAAGGGAAAAAACGGGCCACTTCCCACATAAACCCAAGGGCCTCACTCAGGGCCGCCACCAATGACGACAGCGTTATGATGCTGGTTTTGTCAAGGCCAAAGAAGGTACTGAAGATTTCTCTGCACTGGAGTCGGCAGGGGGATTCTCTACAAAGTCAGAGGTGTGTCAGGATGCAGGTGGTGACAGCAGGGACTGTACCCACCGCTGATCCTGCCACTGGCCAGGACAATGGCAGTGCCCCAAGTGTCTATTACCTCGTGATGCTGTTAACTTTAAGAAAATGAAGTACCAGAATCCTTACAAACTTGGATCCTCTCAAGCCATCTGCTGTGGGCCATATTCAAGTGTCAGGCTAAGACTGTAAATATAGTTAAAGTCAATGTGTCACATGGATGTCATTTCGAGTTTGTCATTTCTTCTCCACCTTAAAGGCCATTGCAGTTGAAAGTTTCGTTGCTTCAGTCAGAGGTCACCCTAAGTATGTCGTGACATATTTTCTTCACGACAGCTTCAACACTCTATTATCTTGTTTGGCTTTTACGCCTCTTTCTACAACATGTATTTTTGAAAGTTACCCAGTAACGATCCATTTTCTAAACAAATTTTTGCCCAATTTGTGTCAAACCGAACTGAACAAGAATGAATGATTAATTAAGAATGCATAATTAATCCTGGTTTCTCGTCCAAGTGTGTGAATCAGAAATTAAGAACATAATGCATGGTTGTTAATAAAGATTTCAGGAAAACTGAGGCTTGGGACATTCTGTGGCTTGCTAAACACCACAGGAAAGGCGAGCAGGATGGGGCTGGAAACTGTTCTGTCTTCAGGTGACCCCATGGCGCTGTCATGGCAACAGTCATTGTTGTATTGTCTCCAGTACCACACATCTTCTCTTTGGGACAAAAGTACAGTTTCCCTGAATCCCAAGGTGGGGCTGGCTCCAGGCACCGCTTCCAACAACAAACTCCAGGATGCTAGCGTCCATCATGTAAAACGGTGAGCTGTTTTTTCTCATGATCTTCAAATGTGCTCTTGTGGGTTTCATATCATCTTGGGTTATGCTTGGCACTACCACTGGGTCAGTGTCCTGTGACTAGAGTTAAGGTTCAGTGTGTGTGTTGGAGGGGGTGATGACAAGGAAAGATTTGTGTACTTTCTGGGACGATGCAACTCTTTTTCCAAGTATTTTCAACCTGTACTTGATTAAATCTTTAGTTTTGGAATCAAGATAAGGAGACGCAAGTGCAAAAGTAATTTTATAAAAATTCATCCAAGCATTCCAAATGCCCAACACTAAGGGACAGGGTGGAAAATTCAAGATAAAAGCTACTAACACCTTCCCCATGGCCTCATTCCCCAGGGGCTTGGGCCATGTAACCCAGGGTTACCCTTTGCTCCATGTGCACCTGCTTCAGCTGTACTTTTTTTTAGTCTCCTATGTGTATCTAGAAAATGTCTTCTGCCAAGTGGACCTGTGCCATTCCAATCAAATGAAATATAATCTGGTATCAAGAATTAGCTGCAGATAGAGAGGCAAATGACATCACCATTTGACATTCTCACAGCTAAGAATGAGCCCAGCAGCTCAGGTGTCACAAACCATGAGAACTGAGGATACCTGAGGGAAAGGCAATCCTTTGATGTCATTTGTCTACATTCTGGAAGATTCGGACAATGTGTCTATGACAACACAAGACTGAAATCATAGCTTGCTGGACACCACATCCTTTGGTTTCTAGGGATGACAGGAAAGTGTAAGGAGCAGCTTCACACAGCCACGTCTCTGGGTGGCGGAAGAGCTACGCCTGAGACTTCAAAGCAGAAACTGTCACCAATGTCCATAGCCAAGTAGGGCAGTGCTTGGGCAATGCCAGCAGTGGCACTGATATAGCACCAAGCCCTGACAGCTGAATTCTAGCTGGGGACAGATGATCGAAGTGCTGCAGGACCCCTGGAACAGTGCCGCCTTGGGAGCCGGGAGCTCAGACCTTGGGGACAGACTCAAAGGGGCTGTACTGGGCTTTGTCCCTCAGCTTCAGATCAAGATGCCAGGGATCCTTGCTTTCTTGGCTTCTCATGTCCAAATATGCACTGCTAAAATGCACAGCCCACCCCCAAATGTCAACGATATTGATTTCTATTTTTCCCCGACTTTTAGTGACAATGTGTGCTGGAGCTTCAGGGTGGCAAGGGAATTGGCACATGCCTCTAAGACTGGCAGCTAGTCTCTAGGAAGTCACCGCAACATTAGGATGGGAGAATGAATGATCCAGGAGGTCAGCATGGCCACCACTCCAGCGGAGCCAGCAACACAAAGAACAGATGTGCCAGCTTGGCTCTGTGAATCTGGGATAAGGCCGGGCACCTCTTCTTTGTCTCACAGTCATTTAAGACTTTCTAGAAGACCAACCCACACAGCAGTCTCTTGCCCAGATGATACCCAAACTGCTAACAATCACCTTTGATTTGTGTGAAGTGGACTGTGGGGTGAGGTTTCCTGTTGAAGGACAGGAACTGCCATACCAGCTTCCACAGAAACAAGCACCTTGGAGCCGTCTCCCCTGCAGATCCAGAGAAGTTCAGCATAGTACTCTTGTACTTCAGGGAGAGGCAGCCCTGTTGGATATCACTGAGTCCTGATCTCTCTTCTTCCAGATGCAAATTCAATCCTTTCCCAAAGGAGTTACAGCTTATCCAGGTATTTAAAACAAGGCTAACCCTTGTGCTTCTTGTACCTTCAGTCATCTTGATGGGGTTATTATTTCTGGAAGGGCCTCCCCATAAGCAAGGCTGTGTTAAGAACTGAAGAAATAGGAACACCCCCTCCCCCACCATTAGCAGCTTCATTTGAATTCCACGGAACCAGCCTAGGAAATCCTTGCATTCTTTTCTGAGTGGCCCTAGGTGGAGCTTCCCACAAACCCAGAGGCTAAGTAAATAAAATTTAAAAAAAGAAAAAGCCTCTATAGCAAACTGTAAAGAATGCTGAGAGTGAAGACACACTTGTGGGCTAGCCTAGGGTAACTCACATTTAACATTTGAAATTCAGAAAACCTGGATAACTCATCACCAAAGAGAAGTCAGACAACAGGAAAGGACCGGCCACAAAAAAAGTTCCAGAAAGCACATAAGATCCTGTGCAGATAAACAGTATGACGCTTGCTATCTTGTGGGAAGTAACCTCCTCCCCCCAGGAGGCTCTGAAGCAGTACAGGACCCTGACACAGACATCTCTGTGGCTCTTTACAAGAAGCAGTTGGTCTGACTGATGTCACTCGCACAGACATTGTAAGGGCAGAGTAAGATCTAAGAGGAATTTGGATCTGGGTTTCGGGAGACAAAATAATGCACCCCAGCTCTGGATATGAGCTCTTTGCTTCCTGGAAAGAAAACTGGGCCAACACTCTGGATGACAAGGCTCTTCTCTTTTCAGTCTGGATGACCTTAGGGAAGAAAGAACTCATCCTCCACCTTCAGCAGCCCCTTCTTCTGCCTTTAGGGTCTCCTGTGGATTACTCTGTCCCCTCCCTCCTTCTATCCACCCCTTTGTCTTCCACTCTTTTTGTCCCTACCTCTGTCCTGGTCCCTGTCCTCTATTATTCCCTTTCTCTTCTCCTCTCCTTGCCTTCTCCCTTGGATGTGCGTCTCTCTCTCTCTCTCTCTCTCTCTCTCTCTCTCTCTCTCTCTCTCTCTCTCTCTCTCTCTCTCTCTCTCTCTCTCTCTCTCTCCCTCTTCTTTTCCCTTCCCAACCTGCTCCTAGTTAAAGTTTCCAGCTAATCACCATGCCAGCCTCTCAGATCAACATGATTCAACAGTCCTGTTCCGGGGCTCACATGACAGGTCCTGTAAGTTAGTCACAAAGCACCAAGAATGCCCCAGAGGAGTGGAGACCACAGACAAGATTACTCCCAGCTCTGACATGCAAAACACAGCACTCAGCACTAAATAAACTAGGGAAGTGTTCCCCCAAAGCCTGCGTGGATGGCATCGCAGCCTCCAGGCCAGGATAATTACACACTGACTTTGCGTTTAGTTTACATTCAGAATTTAGAGCAGACTTCTTGATTTAGGAAGGCCAGCTTTTAACTGCGGCATGAAATTCAGACTTCCAAGGGGAATCTGTGCACGGCCGGCCACACAACTCTGCATTTGATACTACCAGGCCCCTAGATCTCCTCACCTCCTCCCTAAACACCCACCTGTGTCTGTAGTTATTTGGGGTTAAGGAACTAAAGGCATAAGTCTAAGGAGAAAAGAGGGCCTAAAATAAAAACACCCCTAGACGTTTAATCACAGAGTTCTCTCATCAAATTAAAGTGCTCGTGGATCTCTCATTGAAAATCCTCAGCAGAATATCAGTTGTCTAGCGTGTACCTTTAACAGATTGGGCAATGAGTTGTGTCAGGGAGAGATGACCAGCCCATGGACAGCAGCTCTTTCCCATCCTAGTCCATCATCTCTGGATCTTTAGAAGTCCACCTAGCTTCCTAAATATAGGGCTAACTTCCGTCAGCCCTGCTAGCCTCATTTTCAGATTCTAGAAATTTCTGAAACTCCAGTAAGCAAGGCTCATGCAATGTATTCGAAGGGACACATTCTGTACCCAGTGGTGTGTAGGACACAGGCAAAAATCTTCACACCAAAGCACTTTGCACCTTGGAAAGGAACATAGCAAGTACTCAACTAAGCAAGATAGCTAGGAACATACCAAGTCCTGCGATAAACAAGAGAGCAGCCAGGTTGCGAGGAAGACAGGACGAGACTCGCTATGCTTCGCTCTGCAATGTTTCAGGACCCGTGAGAAGATGTAGCTTTAAAGCCACATTTGAAACTTTTATCCTATCAGAAATTACGCAGGAAACCTTTGTCTTCCGCTCTCCTTCTCAGCGTGCTGTGAGAGACAGTCAGGCTGTCTTATTCGGTATTTCACCCCATCACATCCTGCCAGGCCTTCAGAAAACATTTGCTTCTGAATGAAAACCAAACATACAATTACTAGGTGGCTCTTAGTATCAACGATTCTAGTATAGGAGTTAAACTTACCACAAAGCTCGTAACTTGATCAAAGCAAACTGTGGAAGATACGATTTGTAAACGGTGATGTTTAGAAATGGTTTCCTGAGGTGAGAACATCCCTAAAGTTAGACAGTTCGAGCAAAAAAACAAAGGATTTTTAAGTTCTAAGAGGCAGTATTCTATTGCTCAATACTGCCAGATAACAAGGGGACAAAACAGAAAAAGCGTTGGAGGCACCGGAGAGAACCTCAAAGCAGGCAGAAGGAACAGAACTCTCACCAGTGTGGAGTTCAGAGCCTCAGGCCATCTATGAAGCCCCAGGCCCGACTGAGTTAACTCCGCTTAAGCAAGAACACAATACTTCCTAGCAGAGGATACCATCATTCAGAGTTTCTACATCAAACCATTCATAATATCCAGAAGAAACTCAAGAGACGTCTCCGTGGAGTCTGACCCACAATGACTAAGATTCGTAATTAGTAGACAATGACTTGCCTTCACCAAAAGAGAAAAAGAAATCTTTGCAAAACCCAAGCCCCATTTCAGACGCATATTTTCACTGAATTAAAAAATAACTTTCTCTAATCAGACAAAAATAGACAATATTAAAACCAGATCATGTAATAGTAATGTCTCTCCTTGGTGGATCACTAACATACAACAATAGGTTATAGTATGTATAGATTTTAAGACTGACTAATTAAACCATAACTTTGAGTTCCTTCTCCCAAACATATGTGTATCGCACAAGAAGCATACTTATTTTCCCCTCCAGACACCCATATTTTATACAGTACGTACACAGTTAGGATTGTAGCGCTGTTCTGGGACATAAAGGAAATATACCTGTAGCTAACGCACAGCTAGGTAAGCTCATCAGAGAGAGAGAGAGAGAGAGAGAGAGAGAGAGAGAGAGAGAGAGAGAGAGAGAGAGAGAGAGAGAGAGAGAGAGAGAGAGAGAGAGAGAGANAGAGAGAGAGAGAGAGAGAGAGAGAGAGAGAGAGAGAGAGAGAGAGAGAGAGAGAGAGAGAGAGAGAGAGAAAGAGAGAGATTTATAAAGAACCAAAAGAAAATTCTGGATCTGAAAGATATCAAGTCAAAATTAATGCTTTAGTCGAAAGGATAAAAGAAATGGTGAACTTGAAGGTTCACTTACTGGACTTCACCAATCTGAAAACCATACAGAGAGAGAGACATGGGAAGCAAGCAGGCTCAGAAGCAATGACAGTGGTCCACTGTGGTTGTGCAATCACAGTCTCAAAAGGAAAAAAGACAGAGGGAACGACACTGCGTGTCTGAGATGTGATGACCTAACTTCCTCAGATTTGGTCAAGAGATTAAATTTCCATCTTCAAGGAGAGGCAAGGAGTGCAAAGACTTCAGAATGCCAGTGCATAGTCTTCAGATGGTCCTGGCATCTTTCTTGCTTTGCCACTGTTTCCAACTGCATTGCTTGGGATACAGCTGGGGTTAGGAAGCGTGGACTCATGCTTTGTGTTCTCACAGGGCTTGATCAGAACACATCTGCATTTTAGGACATCCCTGCTCCTAAACTGTTTCAATTCCACATATAATTTTAAGGGAATTTTGAACCCTAAAACAAACACCTGCATTGAAATATCATTGTACCCCAGACCCTGAGGTTTAAGTCAGGAAGTCGTGAATTTGAGATTCCTCAAAGAAAGCCCAATTCTCCCCCTTTCTTTAGCCTTCAGCTTATCCCACAATTTAGTAAACAGAGAAGTTCGGGAAGTCAGTAACTTCCCCCTTCCAAAATGGAGATCTGAAGTTTGTGGTAGGCGAGGCAGTGCCGTCTGACTTTGGTCTCCTGTTTGTCTATGCCAACTGCCTGGTCTCGGGTACCGGGAATGACCTCTCTGATCTCAGCATGACTCCTTTCGCTTTGCAGCGAGTTGTGAATCAATATTAGCTGCCCAGGACCTGTGCAGGGCATCTGGAGATTGCAAAATTGCAAAATCACTGATTTCGTTCTTTGAATAGCTTCACTTTGGCATGCCCGGCTTCTGAGGAAACGTGGCTACAAAGCACTACGCTGCTTTCCAGACATTTTTTTCCTTTTCAACAAGGCAGAGGGTTGCTGAAGGGCTCCTTTCTTGGCTCATCTTTCCAACAGGCTAGAAATCAGCCTTTCAACCGAGGCCAATGATACACATTTGTTTGGCCAATAACACGGGCATCAGGGTGTGGTGAAGGCTCCGAGAATCTCTCCTCTCACAGACGATCCCAGGTCCCCCTGCCAACGTCGGTTTTACTCTTTCAGGCTCCATTGCCGAGGATATGAAAGGCAACCTTCCTGCTCTTCTCACTAAGTATCTCTATTATCACCGTCATCATTATCTGGAGGAATTCAAACAACGTGCTGTGCTTTGCACAGAGGTGTGAGCTGCCAAAGGCTCTGGGAGGTGGGGGTTAGTCATCCGGGCTGTCAGTTTTGCTCACCGATTTTGGCAGAAAAGTCTATTTCAGCAGGGAAGAATCTGCACATCAGCTGGGACATGTGATCTCTCGGCGTCACTGCTAGTGCCAACTCGTAGTAAATTAGGCGCCAAACTTATTAATAGTGATGAATCCATTAGAGCTGACAGGCGCCTGGCTGCGCTGCCTCAAATTAACCCCTGAGTGGTCGGAGGCGCTGCTGGGTAACAAGCTCAAAGTCAGAGCCTTATAGGAGCTGTCTGGGCTTTTGCAGGTGTAGAGGTCAGGAAAAGAACAGACAGACAGACATGCCTGCTTCAGACTGCGAATCTGAGCTAAAATTAGACATACTTATGGCTTGGCACAAACCTTAGATTACTGTAAAAACAGGACATTAAAAAAAAAAACAACCTTTCACAACTTGGCATAATTGGACTCTCCTTTCTTGTTTGAAACACTTTTCCCTTAATGGCATGAAGCATTCGAGAAGAAATGCCATAGTCCCACCCCGGGGTTGGTCCGTCTGTTGGCAGCAGGCCCACCTGCTTTGAAATTTGGTTTATGGAAAGTACCAAGAATATTTGAAGACTTTGAGAAGTGATTAATGTATTTCAAGCCATATGCCTACACTTAGAGAAACCAACGGGATCGCTTTGCAGCACACAAATGAACCTTGGGACGGGTGTGGACCAGGGGAGAAATAGATGGTTCTGCATGGGCCTATGGACAGTTCAAAGGCATTCTATCTGATAAAACGTGAACGATCTCAGAGCCTGGCACGTGTTACATACTAGCTTCTGTCCCTAAATGCACTGTGATCTGCTATAACCATTTTAAAAAACATGGCTTGCCTTATAGGGAATGAATCGAACTCTGTTTTTTTTTTTTTTTTTTTTTTTTCCTGAGACAGGGTTTCTCTGTGGCTTTGGAGCCTGTCCTGGCACAAGCTCTGTAGACCAGGCTGGTCTTGAACTCACAGAGATCCGCCTGCCTCTGCCTCCTGAGTGCTGGGATTAAGGGCGTGCACCACCATCACCCGGCATATGAACTCTGAAAAGAGCTTTCTGCTGCGCACAATCGGGCAAAAGGCAAAATTCCTTCAGAGTGGGATTAACCAGTCACAATGTCTTTCATTTCGATGCCCCACCCCAAATTTCCTATCTTCAATCTAAGCAGTATTTATATTCTCAGGGTATCCAGAAACTTGACAGTTTGGGATCTGCAAGTGAGCAGAGTAATTCCTAGTGAGCGACATGGGCCTAGAAACGTTGAGTTTTGCATTACAGAAGTAAGGAGAAACCAACTCTACAGTCAGACGTACTGCAGCAGCTCTGGAAGACGTTGTGCATCCCTAAGCAGGAAGAAAGGATACAATGACTTCTTGATGCTTACCCTCATGGGCTTCATAGATGCCAAGGCTGGAGAAACATTACACACATTCTTGTTGTTTGAAGGACCCAGGAATGACTCAGTTGAGAAGAGTTAGCATATCTGGAATCAGTAGAGACGTCTGTGAGAGCACTGCACAGCTGAATGGCCAGTGCACTGGGTCACCCCACAGCACTAAAATCCCTTACCCTGTACCTGTTATAGTGGTGGACTCAAAACAAAGATAGGGTCAGGTCTCTTCCCCTGGCAAAACACCCACCTGCCTTGGTCCCTAACTGAATCCACTGCTCACAGGGTGTCCTCTTGGTCTCTACTTCCATCATCTTTCTTCTCAGCACCCTGTGACAGTGTGACAATGCAAGCCCAGTATCCTTGGAGCCTCTCTGGTTTTATTTGTCCCCACATCCTATTCAATACCCTAAATATTTGCTGAAAGAATCTGCCTTAGAGGTACGGGACAACAGCACGCAGCAACTTCCCTCACCCAGCTGCCTATGATCTCACTAATGTTGAGAGAGGCTTCTACCTGATGGTTCAGTTTAGATGGGAAGATCATGGAGATTGTTGAGAGGCCTTACTTCCAGCTTCTGAGTTTCCTATTTTTCTACCCAAACTCCACCCTACTGTAAATTACATGGTTTCTAGTAGGAATGAAATCTTTGTGATACTGATAAAAACTCAATTCTTTTTTGACATTTAAGATAATCAGCACTGCATCTCTATGAATTTCCCCTAAGCTTAAGGTTTCTGTACAGTGGGTAGTTTCCTTTCCTTGACAGGATCACATAATTGTCTATCAACATACCAAAGATGGACTTTGTACTGGCCCGGAGGCTTTTGCTCTTCACTCATTAGCTCATAGTTTGAGAATGAAAACTTCGATTTTTTTTTTACATAACCAATTATTTTTAAATTAGCCCAAAGCACACATATTTTTTTGGCCAGAGTCTGCCTGCTTGCATGTCCCACACAACCTCATTCTGACAGTGGTTAAGTCATTAAGTAAATACATCCTTCCAGTCGCAAGTCCTCTAGCCTTGCTACCTTGGGGAGCTTGCTTACCCAGGCAGGGACTCCTTGGCATGGTTTGAGCAGAGTTTGAATGTTCCTCAAAAGCCACTAGACTTACTCTTCTATGTGGCACTATTGGGGGTCAGGTCTACTTGGAGAAGCTTCAGCCATTGGAGGTATACCTCTGAAGAAATTGGGAACCCAATTTTTTTCTTTGCTCCCTGGCTCAAGATGTTTGAATGCCACCGGGTGGGTTACTACTCATTGTGGACTCTTTTCCTGAGTCGGAGCCTGTACTATATCATTTGAACCTCTACAGCTAAGAACTAATGAAGCTCTTTTTCCTAAGTGGCCTATATCTGTCTGGTATTTTGCTAAAGCGATATGGAGCTGACTCCTACGGAGACATGTAAAGCCTTCTCAGGTTGCACTTACCTCTTCTGGATGGCAGTGTCTGCCCGCATATCTTGTTCTAGAAGGGGATCCCCCCCCCCCCGGCAACCCTAGGCAAAGGTTCTCAGCAAGGTTAAGCATGCACTGTAGCCTCCTAGGGTCATATCTGTCTCCTTGGCTGTCTCCTGGAATCCTACGCAAACCAAAGAAAGCACTGACTCCTGCGAAATAGGAGAAAATTCAAATCCAAGAAATCCTTCACTATCAGAATTGCAAACGTTAGTGAAAGGAACATGATGACTAGAGTTTCACAGCTGGGATTCATAACTGGAAGGATCGGTAGACAAACTTAAGAAGATCTGCAACTATCCTTCCTTGTATTTGATTTCTTTCTGCTGCTGTGAAAAACCACTGACCAACAGCAACTTGGGAGGAAAGGGTTGATTTGGCTTGCACAGTTCATCACTGAGGAAAGTCAAGGCAGGCATTCAGGCAGCGCAAGAACCTGGAGGCAGAAACTGAAGAGGAACACTCCTTTCCCTTTGGCTTGCTCAGTTTATTTTGTTATAGGACTCAGGATCACCTGCCCAGGAGTAGCTCCACCCACAGCCAGCTGGGCAGAGCACTTGAGTGATTAACAAAGAAAAATGTCCCACAGGCTTGCCTACAGGCTAGCATGATAGGAGTCCCAAATGACTCTAGCTTGTGTGTGACCAAACTAATTAGCATGGCCCTCCCAGGAAAATGCGACATAAGCCTTCTTTGGGGAGTTCATGAAATTAAAATCCCTGAAAGTAAACAACCACTGCTTTCATTCTGCAGGTGGCAGACTTCATTTCTTCTCTTTCGAGTTCAATATATTGGCTTTTGGATTAGGCAGTGCACAGAAGATCAAACCCACAACGAAACTATCATTAGGGGCTCCGACCATCCCACTACAGAGGTGAAGTGATCACCCCATCTGACATCTCAGTGTGACGTGCAGGGTATGGCAACAACAGACTGACAGATATGGACTCCGAGGAAAAGCAGTCCCAGGAGGGGAGAGGATAACAAAAGTCACCACAGTGCCTGAATGGAGCTCTCAGAGCAAAGGGCTTCTCAGTATACCAGTTATACAGAGGCAAAGGGCTTCTCAGTATACCAGTTACACAGAGGCAGAGCCGCTGGATCCTGTGGTAGCTCTGGGTCTGCTTTGGCTACAGAACCTCTGTACCATTTGCCAGAGTGGCTTCTCCATTTTACATTCCCATCGACAGGATGCAAGGGTTCCCTTTCTCCATCTTTGTGCAGATACTTGTCTTTTGCTGAAGGGACACTTACATTTCCATAACCATTTTTATTGCAGCATTGTTCACAGTGGCAAAGAAACAAAAACCATATAAGTGTCCATTGGTGGGTGACTGGATCAAGAAATTATGAAACTAGATAAATAGATAAAATAGATAAGTTGATGATAGATAGGCAAATAGATAGATGAGAGATAGATAATAGGTAGACAATAGATAATAGATACATATATACATACATACATAATAGGCAGACAATAGATGATAGACAGCTAGATGGATGATATATAGAGATAGAGAGATAGAGAGATGATAGGTAGGTAGGTAGATAGATAGATAGATAGATAGATAGATAGATAGATAGATAGATAGATAAAACATGAATCTGTAAGAATATGGATAAATCGGAATACTGTGCTAAGTGAAAAAGTGAAACAAGGCAGGCATAGAAAGACACAGAGAACGTAAGCCAAATAAATCTTTTCTTTTTAATTTATCTGGCCATAGTGTTTTATCAAAGCAATATAAAAGTAACCAATACACACCTATTGCAGAAAATCTAATGAAGTGTAAGATTTAAAACATACACACTAGAATGAATAAGTAAAGTTGTCAAGAACACAAAGGCAATACAAAAACGATCAAAAGTGTATGACTGAAGGGACAAGTGGCAGTTGAAACGCAGTACACGTCATTTATGTGGCATCAATTTATGGAGCAGTCTGACATGAGATGCGAGAAAGGCCTGTGACACTCTGCTGAGGGAAAGCAAGGAGCCCGGTGCTCCTGCAGACACGGCAGCTCCTGAGCTAGGAGTCGGTTGTCGTGATGTCTGTTCTCCACAGAGAAATTCTAGTTCCCATCACAGTGGGCGCTTTCATGAAGAAATGAATTCACTGAACCCTGAAAGTCATGCAGAAATGTGAAAAGCCTGCAACAGTCCAAACAGCTCTGAAAGAGAACAAAACTGGGCTCCCTTTCCTGGCTCTAAGACGTGTGCTATAAAGCTACAAGACCAAAACAGTGCCGTGGTGGTGAAGAGAAATCAGTTGCAGATGCACAGGCTGCAGGAGTGCCCGCTTCTGTTTGCACTGCCAACGAACGCAAGGGTGCTACCCACAGACGTGGGGCACCTGCTCCTGCACTCAGCCTTCCTGGACATGCCAGCCATCACTCCTCCCCAGAATTTTATTTTCAGTGACTCTGTATGTGGAGAATTAAAAGAAAAGAAGAGAGAAACCCCTTCTTGTTCGAAGGCATTTCAATTCTCTCTCTAAGGAAAGAAAATAGAGTCATGCATTGGAATGAGGGTTAATCTGGTGGGAATGTCCACCATCAAAGGGCTCTGGTCATTTAATCTTTCTGCTTGCAGAGCCCAAAGCCTTGCACACAGAGGCTGGACCTAGCATGAGTCAGACACCCAGGATCCTGTCTATTCTTCCCCAGTAGCTGCCTACCTGCACGTACAGAGCCTTTCCACTCCCAGCTTGCTTTCAAAAGAAAGAAGAAGATGTATTGAACCAGAAATGCATTAGAATAGTGTTGTTCAGGCCATGGTCATTAGCACACGGGTCTCCAAATTTTTAAAATGTATACCGTTCCAGAAAAAGTTGAGACAATAGACATCTAAGAGATGGTTCATTTCTTCACCGGTGACATATATGCACTTGGTCTAGTGGGGTCAATAAATTACATGGATTACAAAAAGCCACAAAACATTCCCTTTAAAGGGGAGATCAAGACGAGTAGGCCTTGGCCCCTGTTCTTCCCGATGTCCATTCCTCGGTGCACATTTCCTTAAATCCTCAGGCTCAAGAGAGGCCAGTTGGGTGGGCGGCCTTGTGGATGCCTGCGCTTCTGTTGCTCTCACAAGGCCAGATAACTGACTTTTTAATAAGGACTGATTTCGCCAGTAGCTCTGGAGGTCCCAAAGCTTGATGTCAGCTTCTGCTCAGCTTTTGTCATTGCAGATGACACCATGACCCGAAGCGTGTGTGAAAGGGACTGGTCACATGGTAAGACAGGAAGCCGGAGATCTCAGAGACCAGGCTGCCTTTTTCTTCTTCTTCTTCTTCTTCTTCTTCTTCTTCTTCTTCTTCTTCTTCTTCTTCTTCTTCTTCTTCTTCTTCTTCTTCTTCTTCTTCTTCTTCTTCTTCTTCTTCTTCTTCTTCTTCTTCTTCTTCTTCTTCTTCTTCTTCTTCTTCTTCTTCTTCTTCTATGACAACTTGCTATTTGGGGAACAGATCTGTTTCTTCATTTGAAGGAGCAGCCATTGGCAGCCTCTCTAAAATGCTTACTCTATGTTTCTTGTCTTTGCTGATTCTAGGCAGCTTATGCTGGGGAAGAGGATTTAATATAATAGTGAGTCAGCTACATTGTTCAGTTTTCCATTACTATGACCAAGCACCTGTGGCAGACTAGCTTTTGAAAAGGGTTTGTTTGGTCCACAGTTCTGAAAGTTCAAGAACATGACCCCGCTCTTGTGAGGATCTCCTGGTGATTGGTATTATGGTGGCAGAAGTTTGTGTAAGGGAAGGCAGTTACAGGGTAACATAGGACGCCAGATCATGCTCAGAAGCCTTTTAGATACTTATTCTCACGAATGTTTGGAGATCCCCTGAGGGCTACCTTCAATCTTTTCATAAGCATTTTCTTCGGTGTCTTAAATAACTCATTCTAAGCTTAAAGAACTCATTCTAAGCTCCACCTCTTAAAGTCTATGAACCCCGCACACATCCTGATTGCCACACTAGAGACCAAGCCTCCAACATGTGAGCTATAAGGAGACTGCTCAACTCACAGGTTCAGCATCTAGCACACCCTGAAAGGCCGGGGGAAAGAACAGAAGATAGCAACAGTGGTACCCTGGGCCCCAGCCTGGCTGCTAGTGAGTGGGTGTGGGCAACACCTCCCTGGCAAAAAAATAAAAAAATAAAAAAGCAACTGGAGTTTAGAATGAAAACCCCCACAAGCTGAGCCAAAAGTATATTCAACTTGTAAAACTAGTTTTCTTTATAAAGCATGTGCAGGATCTTTGACTTCTTGGCCTTCTTGTCCTCCCTCTGTGACCGCATGGCCTTCTTGTCCTCCCTCTGTGACCGCATGGCCTTCTTGTCCTCCCTCTGTGACTTCATGGCCTTCTTGTCCTCCCTCTTGCCTGCTCTTCACTTTCTCCTGGCCAGTTCTGATGCTGGCCTGGGCAGACCTGGCATAGCTCACGCAGCTGAGAGGAGGCAAAACTGAGATAGCACAGCAGAGAAAGGTGGCACCCACTGGTGTGGAACACATAATTACTAGTGCTCACATGCCTACCGGGCTTGATGGCAAATAAGAAACTCAGGAGATGAGCATTTGAGTGCCTGTGCATTCAGCTGACTCCCTTGTTGGATTTTTAAATTTTGTAAAATTGACACATAATTATAGCTATCTACTGGGTGGGGTTCCCACACAGGTAGATACTGTAGAATGATCGGAATGAGGCACTTGCTACATCCAGCACTCTGGCGCGCTGATGTGCCTCTCTTCCCCTCTCTCTCTGTCTTTCTCTCTGTCTCTGTCTCTATCTCTCTGGTGTGTGTGTGTGTGTGTATATGTGTAGAACATGTAAAATTCTCCCTTAATTTCATATAGCTATGCATTAAGACTAAGCTCGGTTCTGGTCATATGGAAACATTTATGTCCAAGCCATAAAAAGACATTTCTCAAAAAGGACCCCAAAGTAAATATTTTAGACTTTTGCAGGCCATAGGGTCTTAGTAGTGACCACTAGATGCTGCCCATAAAGCTAATGGGCTGGCATGGAAGGCATTTCGCACAAAGGGCCAGATGGACCCAGCTGATGAGCTTTGCAGACCGCTAAACTGAGAAAACATCAGATCATCAGGCATCTTCATTGCGCATCCTGCAATCTGGAGACAAAAGCGGGGGAACTAAGAAGTCCTAAGAAGCCATCAAGAGAAAGAGAACCAAATTTTGAACCCAACATTTACATTTTGCACATAGAGTAGCAGATGGTGTCCCAAGTCTCAACTTAGAGCCTTTTACTTTTAAATGTTATATGTAAGTTGCTTGTAAGTCTACCTTCTTTTATAAATACACATTCCTTGGGACACAGTCACGGCCTTGTGTTTGTGTGTTGTTTGTGAACGCTTGGCAAAGGTAGAGTCAAATGACCAGAACAGAACTGGATATATCTGATGTTTGCCTTTCAGTGAAAAGGTTTGTCATCTTGTGCCTTAGATGACTATCCTTAGGATCAGACCATGAAGAACAGTATCCTAGGTCCTCTCTTTCTCTACGTGTTTAATAAAGAAGCCATCATCTGTGTATATGTTCCAATATAGCATCCTCAGAAGGAAAGCAGACATGGACATAATAGCTTAAGCAAAGCTGATGGAGACCCTGCAGCAAGCGTTCACCACATAGCCGATGCTAGCTCCTGGAGCACCCCTTCTACCTCTGCGGCATAATTAGGGTGGTTACTGCATCTGCCTTGGTAATCGCCTTCTTTATCTCCCCCAAGGAAATTAAATGCACATGCAAATATTCATCAAATGTCAAGATTTTTTTTTTTTATCCTCTGACCTTTGAAATTTTATCAGATAACTTTTGGAAGGGAGAGCCTCTTTTGAACACGCGAGCAAAAGTGAGATCATTGTGATTCCCAAAAGGAGATAATTATTAGAAACGAGTAATGAGGACGGCTTCAGTCATGGCTGAGGAGGCAAATGAGATGCAGGCATGCGTTGTTTGGGCCTTGGTGTAATGCTAGGCGGAATAGAATCTGGTGAGCATGGCACCGTGTGCCCTCTCGGCCTCCTGGATCCCTTCTCATCCCCATCCCTCACTCTGCCTTCCCTACCTGCCTCCTCCTCTCTGCTAGTCCCCTGCCTCCATTCCCCTGCTGCCCTTCTGTCTCCTCTCTGACTTACTCCATGAGCTGTCCTTACTGTCTTTGCTCCCTAGTCCTGGTGGAACAGGAAGCCAGGCCAAGCAGCATGGCATGGCAAATGATTAACCGAGGATTCAAACCACTGTTTCTTCCACTGAAGGCACAGGGCAGATATGGCTATCGGGCTTCATTTGGAACTGTGTTCTCGTGGACCTAAAATTCATATCTTTAGCAGCCCAGAATTTCTACTTTAGCATTCTAAGGGGTCCTGGTAGATGAATATTCAACTGCATTTTCTATGCCGTAGTTATTTAAGGCTATCATTACTGTCATCTAACGTCCCTTAGTCCTAGACATCAATAAGGAAACCAGGTTAGAAGACAGTACATGTTTAGAGATCACTAACAACAAGAGAAAAGTCAATGCTGGGTGTAACTCAACTTTCAACACTAGCCTTTCTCAAGTGCAAACTCTCACCCAGGGGTTGAAAGTTTGGAGTCCTTGGGTGCTCGGCATTTGAATATGTTTGCCCTGGCACTTGTGCCCTCATTACCCAATAACCATCAGTTTTCCCACGTGCAGTGTTTATCCCTCCATTCATGCGAGTGCACACACAAGAAACTCTGCCCATAATCTGAGGGCAAACTGATGGGTCAGAGAAGCAAGCCTGGAACTGCAGCCATCGGCAAAGGCGGCAAATCAAACACGTGAAAGAAAGCAAAGGAGGGTGACTGGCCTCCATGGAGGTGACTGTCAGGAATTGGCAGAGTGAGTGGAGAGTGGAGGGCCCCAAAGACAAAATTTTAGGCTCCATGGAATCCACGGGGCTCACAAGCATTATGAGAAAAAGATGGTCCACTGAACACCTTTGAACAGAAGAAATGCATGCTGGTATTTCACTGGGCGAAGACACTGGTTCAAAGAGACTCTTTGGGAAGACTTTCTGTCAGGCAAAGCCAGGGGATCACTTCCTGTTGGCATGGCTACGGCCGGGAAGGAACTTCCTGTTGTGACACTGCAAGACTAAAGGAGCCAAATCTTATGGTGTCAAAGGAGACGTGCAAACCAAATCCATTTTGTGGGGCTCGCAATGGAACTTAAGACATCACACACACACACACACTGGACGATTGCTATAACAACGATCTGCATCCCAATCCTCAAAGTAATTGGTAAAAAGAAACTTGAAAGGTCTGTTTAACTAAATGTGCTCAAAATCGTGTTTTGTTCAGGACGCGATAGAAGCAGACGCTTGTCATCGTGACTTCAGCGCCTTTGATTTTTAACAAAACAGTAGGGTTTTCATAGTAAACGTGGGCCTGTGTGTCTTCTCCACAGACCGTGCAGACCTCTTAAACTTCATTCAGATATTTAGTTCTGCTGTCAGTGTCCTTAACTGCTGTGTTAGCTCACACAGTTGGTGTTCTGGTTTAAAAAGGATCAAAACCAAGGGGAAATTATCCAAGCAGAGTAAGCCTTTAGCTTAAAACAACAACCACAAAAGTCCCAAGTCAATTGCTGAAAGCACAAAAGCTCCTCTCTCCATTGAATTCATGAATGATTGAAGAGAATTCTGATCAGAAACTTCAACAGCAGCAGAGGGTTTCTCTTTTTTTAATTAGTCTATGTAAAATTATGCAAGGAAAACCACAAACATTTAGTTGCTTGAAAATGGGTATGTACCAGGTACAATTGTATTTCTTGTCTAGCCCAATGTCAAGAAAGAAGGAAAAGGAAAAGATTAAATTTGATATAGTCCATTGCTATGGTTTTTATATTGACCTGGAAGAAATCCCACTTGGATTTTGTTTTAAAAGATCATGTTTAACTTTTAGAAATATGAAACAGATTAAAAGTCCATATGCTGCCTTTATAAAAACAATAAACCTGGGTGATACAAACAGACCAAGCAAGACTATTACTCTTGCTGAAGTAATTTAAATGTGTGCTGTTTAACTTTGATAGTGGTGTCTTTGTGTGCCCACAGTGCAGCATGCAGAAACACCCTCTCCAGATCGGTGATTGATATATTTAATTAGAGAAGTTCACCTCATATCGACTCACCAAGTATGCCCCACGATTATGTCCACACAGACAAAATTAAGATGTTGTTCCCTCATTCAGATACAAAGCTGACCTGAAAGTGACCAGGTGTGCCTTTTTCTTCTCTCCCTCATCCTCTTCTTCCCCCTACTCTTCTGTCTTTTCTCCATCTTTCTCTTCTCTCTATCCTTTCCCTTCCTCCTATTCCTTTTGCTTCTTCTCGATCTTCTTCTCCCTTTTCTTCCTGCCTTCCATCCCTTTCCTCTTTCCTGACTGATCATTGATTTAACTGAGCATACAGATATCAATCAAGTCCACTTAAAAGCAATCATTAGTAGACTGCAACCCGACAAACTTTGTCAACAGATACCAGAGAGGATGACGACACTGGTCCTGGGAAGGATTGCTAGAAGGGACAGCCATTTGTCTCAAAAGTAGTCTGTGCTTGGCAAAGTGCTGACCCAGATGAAGATGAGACCTTCCTGGGGCACCATGGTCCTGGGCCTCTACATCAAAAATATCATCAGATTCCCTGAGCCATCCACAAGGAAGTGCAGTGCCAACAAAAACCAGAAGGGATTCCTATTAGCTGTCATACTGGGCACAAATTCAGCTATTTAAGGATTAGAAATCAAAACAATTCTTTTAACTCAAGAATAAAAATGAGAAGAAAACAGTCTAAGCCATAATCCCTAATCCTACAGCTCCAAGAGTGTTAGAATACAAAGGTGAAATATCACTGGCACAGTTGAATGACTCCAGAATGGGGCCTTGACTCCTACCTGAGGACCAGCTTGAAGAATCCACTTCCTTCTTACCAACCTATGATTGTAGCAACCCAGAGGCAAAACAGTTTAAATGGCTCTTTGAGCAGGGATATACTCAGAGATAAGACGGCTTTGACAATGTTCTTTGGATTTTTAGAACTTTTTATCTTGATAAAGGAAGAAGATTGTGAACAACCCAGCCAGTGTGTGTTTGTGGACTCAGCCAGTGGGTTTGCGTGGACAACCCAGCCAATTGTCTCACTTCCCATCTGATTCTCATTCAAGTATACACATCTCTTCCCTGGGAAGTTTCCTCCTCTGCTGCACAGCTTTCTGTGTCCTCCATAAATTATTGCCCACTCAGCTGTGCCCAAAAGTGGCTCTGATTCATCAAACCTCCTCCCTACTTGAAAAAATTCATTTGACGACGTGGATGTAACAGAGATGCAGAGCTACTCTGGATCTTAGACTCTGATAAGATCTACAGCATCAGAGTGTCTACAGACTGTGTGACCTTGACTGGGCAGGACAAGTGACCCCTGTCCATAGGAAAAGTGGGTTGGGTCTATATGTATCAATGCTATGGACGTGATTCCCACTTTCCAGGATCAAGGGCCAAGAAAACAGTGACTGATGATGCCTTATGTGGAGTGTTTGGAACAAAATCTAATTGATTATTTTCAACAGAATCAATACTTCCTAAACTTTGCTGTGCAGCAAAATTACCTATGCACATACAAAAGATAAAAAATAGCAAAAGCTAATTTTACTAAGCACTAGTCAGCCTAGTGCCAGACATTGTTTGAAGCATATGGCTTTCATTTCCCTATAATATAAGAAGAGCTAAGCAGTACCGAGCATAAAAATGTTTAATTATTGACTCTCAGCAAACACCCAACCCCTAGCTCAGAGTCTCTGCCCTTGTCTGCGGTATAAATGGTCCCCAATGACAGATCTCGAAGGATCAGTGTGATAGCCCTAATGTGGAAGATAGAGGACATGCCCACTGTTGCCTCTCTTAGACCTTTCACACTGAAGAAACAAATGCTCCCCCAAACCCAGGGACGTATTAGTCAGAATTCACCAGCAGAAAAAAAAAATGTGTGAAGTTTGACTCATTCATCAGGTAGGACTGACATTTCTCAGCCTAAAAACCTCTGCATGGTCCACCACAGGACAAGGAGAACAGGCTAACGGTGTAAGTCAGTGTTTTCTGCCCAGAGAGGTTCACTTCTGGGTGGTAGGATGTGAGGCCGGGGGAAATGAACGCTGTTCTAGGAGAACCCAAAAGAATACCAGTACTCCACCTAGGTGACACAGAAAAATTGTCCTTTGCAGTCCAAGTAGTCCTCTGACAGCTACTGAATAAGCGTCTCCTTGGGGTTCTCAATTTCCTAGACATTCTTTCTCAAACCTACTGGACTTCAGATATCTTTATACTGTTAAAAACTATTAAGCAACTCCTAAAAGGTTTTTTTAATGTGTGTGTGTGTGTGTGTGTGTGTGTACATGTGCATGTGTAGATGGACTTTTCTTTCCTTTCTGCCAGTTTCCAAATAACCAACATGGAGACGTAACGGTAATTATAACTGCTCTGCTGATAGCTCATGCTTATTACTAACTAGCTCTTACATTGTAAGTGAACCCATTTCTATTATTCTACATTCTGCCACAAAGTTTCTGTGGCATTTTCCTCTCCAACATGTCTTGCTTGCTTTCTCTCCAGCTGCCTGGTGACTCCTCTGGCTCTGCCCCTCTTCTTCCCATCCCCCTCTGTGTCCCGCTGTCTCACCTATACTTCTTACCTAGCTACTGGCCAGTTATCTTTTTATTAAACCAATCCAAGTGACAAATCTTTACAGGATACAAAAAGTTTATTCTACAGCATGCATGTGTGGATATACATGAAATAAATAATAGTTTACAAAGGAGAAGACTAACAACAAAAGTGTCCCTGCTTTACACACTCGCAAGACTGTTTCATGCCTGGCTTAATGGAAAGTGGAATTCCCACTTAAGCCTTACATCCAATCTTTTGGGACGTTGTTTTAGTTCAATCTTGACCAAAAGCTCTGACCCTATACACAGATAAATATGTGATTGGTGGAAAGAAATTGTTTTAAAAATTGTTTCTCATAACCAGGTGACCACAGGACTTCAAGATGCCACATCACACCTAAAAGATGCTTTAATCTAATTTTTCCTCCCAAACTCTCCCATAGTTAACCCCTGGCAGCAAATACAGCTAATATTTCTTAAAGAAACAGACTTAATTTTCTCCATTATTAAGAAAATAATGTTTGTTATTTATATTACAATATAAATACTAATTAATATATTAATGAATATATGTACCTATATTAATATAAATATAAGAATATATACTTATACCTACGTTACCAAGGTGTGTCATGAAAAGGTTCTAAGCTTCTTTAGGAATGTCCCAGAGGTACTTTCCCTGGGGATCACATTGTCCTGGGGGAGGGGGATGAAGTGGGCAGACATGTTTGTCACCCTAACAGTTGATCCACTGGTAATTCAGACTTCCATTTTGAGAAGTGTAAAGCAATATTGCTCATTGTACTCACTCTCTGTCTCACAAGGCCATGAAACGTTTTCTTTTCAGACAGTATGGGGCCCACATTAATTTGCTCTCCCAGTTCTCTGGGCGTGGGCTAACCACTATTCTTCTTTCCAATATCCACGAAGAGAGACAGTGTGTGATTGTGCTTCTGTGTCTGACTTACCTGACTAACATACTGTCATGAGCTCCATCTGTCTTGTGACAAGCAGTAGCATTTCATACATACTGCTGAATAGAGTTCCAGTCTGTCGGAACTCGATTCTCTCAGATCACCCAGTAACAGTGGACATTTTTTACTGGCAAGGGTGAACAAGGCCAAGTGAGCAAGGGAGGGTGAGTGTCTGGTTGGTTTTTGTCAACTTGACATGAGCTGTAGCTATCTGGAAAAATAGGATCTCAGTTAAGAAAATGCCTCCATCAGATTGGCCTGTGAGCAAGTCTAGTGATGATGTGGGAGGGTTCACACTATAGGGTGGCAGTCTCCCAGGGCAGGTGGTCTTAGAGGGTATAAGTAAACAGGCTGAAGAAGCCATGGGGAGCGAGCCAGTAAACAGCATTCTTCCATGGTCTCTGATTTAGTTGCCTCCTCTAGGTTCCTAACTTGAGTTCTTGCCCCAACTATAAGGTGAAATAAACCCTTTCCCCTCAGTGGCTTGCGGTCGTGGTCGCTTGTGGTCACGGTCACTTGTGGTCATGGTCGTTAACAGGGCAGTAGCAAGCAGTCAATGGCTTCTCACTATCCCGATTCTGCTTCCTCTGAGTGCATGCTGGGCAATAGAACGGCTAGACCGCAGAGACTTCCATAAGTGAAACAAAGTCTGCTCGTCTGTTTCCCACTACAAGGGCACTGAGATGGAAGTCCTGGGATTGCCTGCCTGCTGCCACTCTGGCTCCTCGGTGCACAGTGGACAAGGAAGGGTAGCTAGATTCCTATCTCTTGCAGGACGCTCTATATCACTGTTGCAGGTTAGCAAACAGAAAGAAACATTAACAGCCTCCCTTCTGGCAGAGCCTGAGCAGCATGGGAAGTTGGGGTTTTGCACAACAGCTCTAACTTAACAAAGATACACTCCCCTCCATGCGTGGGAATGAGACTTGCACAAAGGAACTAGGGAACTTGGAACAAATTGATCTCACAGGTTGTGGGTCTCACAGCCATATTGAGAATTTACCCACTGAAAGAGGTGGAAGAGTTCACTCCCTTGAGTGTGTGTTTCTGCCCTGTTTGGTTGCTTTAGACCTTGGAACCCCTTGACAGGGAAGAAAACTTAGCATGGGACGTACACCACACACCTCGCAGACACTGTTATAGCACAGACCCTTAATATGAATGGAGTCCACCCAGGGCATCATGGCCTTTTCCCTTATGTCAAGGGGAGAACAGCAGTAACTATATTGAGGATCATTGCTACCACTCAAGACCCAGCTTCAAGGCCCTCCATACAGTGCCTGCCGAACAAGCACCTTCAGGGCCAGCTACTGTGAGTCATTTGTTAGAGCCACTTATACTAACGGCTTCCATTTTTAATGCCATACAGGAAAGAATTTCACATTTCTCTGTTGTCAGAAACTAACAAACAGAAGGAAAATTCCACCTGGAAGTCTGTGTTCCGATGCCAAGAGACAGAAGTGCCTGAGTACTTAATGACCCTAGCATAAATCACCACGACGGGTTATGAAAGCTGCGGGTTTATCAGAGGGAGCGGCAGATAAAGCGCCTGGATGGTTGGCGCTTGTCTGGAACTGGGAACAAGTCATGATTTTCATGTCCTACCTTGCCAGGCTAAGGCTGCTAAGTGGACCAGCCTAAATATGTCTAAGTGTCAGGCAGTGAGCAGAAAGGCAAAGCTTCAGATGGAAGCAGCGTCTTTTCCTGCACAGAGAACAGACCTGTTCCCCAGCCTACTCTTGGCTGAGCACCAGTTTCCCTGCAGCATCCTGCGGGGAACCCCTTCAGATCTTCCGACTAACTACTGTGGACCTGGACAGGCTCTGGACAGACACCCAGGTTTGCAGAAGGCATATTCCTAACACACAAAAAGAAGCACGTGTCTACATCTGTAACAAGGTTCAAATGAGTAAACGGAGAAAACCTGTTCGCTTCTAAGAAACTGTGAGAATGTATCAAGGGCATTAGCTGAGTAGACCAGGGGGAAAAGCTACAGTGGTTTGGAAAGCCTATATCACACACACAGTCTCAGTGCTTGGGGCTAACTCAGGAAGGTCATGAGTTTGCAGGCCACATTGAAAGGCCCTGTCTCCCAACAGAAGGGGAGGTTTATTTTTCGACAGAATAACAGTCGCTAGCATTGTAATGACTCAATAATGTACAGGCTTTGCCAACATCTCTGAGCTTCCTTCAGCTTTCCGCTTCCGGTTGGTTATAAGTCAGTTATGGTACCTCCAAACATGTTGCCGAAACTCAAGCAGGTTCGTGAAGAAAAGGCCCCTCCAGCCATATCTGCCCTTTCATTAGGAAAAGAAGTATCGCCAGAGATCCACGGTCAGGTGCATGCTTTTCTCTCATTAGTTCAAACTGTGGCGTGTTTGCCACTGAGTCCCACGTCTGTCCTAGTCATAATGGAGGTTAGAAAAGTGTGTGTGTGTGTGTGTGTGTATGCACTCTTGTACATCTGTGAATGTGTCTATGTGTATGTCTCTGTGTGTGTATCTCTCTCTCTCTTGCACACACACATCTGTAAATGTGTGTATGTCTCTGTGTGTGTGTGTGTGTGTGTGTGTGTGTGTGTGTGTGTATACTGCTACAATTGGGTGGGGGTACTATGCAGGCAGTGGCAGACAGTCACAGACTTCAGGAAAACATCAGTCACAGAACAGATATCCAGCGCACAGAGTTACCAAAACTGATGTGGAGGGGAATTGGAGCAGCAATTCCCGTAAAGTCACTAAGGAAGTCCTTATTATTCCCCAGACACCAAGGCTTGTTTAGTTCTGGGGGGGGGGGGGCGCTCCGGCTATCACAGGTCCAGGCTTATTAGCAAAGAAAGGACAAGAACAAAGACAAGCTAACTCAGGAGTCTTCAGCTTTGCCTCCTGAGCAGTGACATCACAGGCGTGCTTTCCGGCCACCTGCCCGCTGTCAAGAAATGCTGAGCCCTGGAGTGAGAACTGAGCACAGTGAACCCTTAAGGATGGGGCTCGAGGGTCATTCCCCGTCTCTGGACTTGTTTCCCTGCTCCACTGAGGAAGGGCTGCAATGAAGCAGTATCTGTAATTCAAGCTAAGGGGAAAGAAAACCAGTCACACAGCCCAACAGTGCCTCTGTGCTCTTCAGCCTGCCGCTCTCCGGAGGTGATCCTGAGGAGGGGGAGACAGATGGGGGAGGGGCAGACTGCAGAAGAGCAGAGTGGAGAAAGTGGCAAAGTGACCCATTGGAGGTGGGGCTGGAGAGGTGACTCAGGGCCTAGGAGACTGGCTGCTCTTCCAGCGGATCCATGGTTGATTCCCAGTACCCACGTGGTGGCTCACAACCATCTGTATCTCAAGTCCCAAGAAATACGATGGCCATCTCTAACCTCTGCAAGCATTGGGGACACAGGTGGTGCACAGACATGTATGCAGGCAAACACCCATACTTAAAAACATCATGAGACAATGTTTTTTAAATGTAAGAACACATTAGAGGCTGGGGACAAAGTGGGCTCATGCTCTTCCCGCTGGTGAAATCCTGAATCGCCAAGGTTCTGGGATTGCCAATAAACTGGTATCTTGAGCTGACTGGTGATTTGGCATCAAGAATGAGCGTCTATGGTCGGTATTACCAGCCACTGACACCTGGTAAGTTCCACCCAGGTGCTGTCACTGAACAAAGCATGGGGCCTTGTTCACAAGAGTTCACATCCTGTCCCCAAACAAGGAACGGCAGAAGCAACAGCCGCATCTCAAATTCTGAAATGGCTCCAGTGAACAAGGGGATCCCTTCGGCGTGGGCCACAGTCTCACAGTTATGAGTACTCTCCTATGGGCGGAGTCAGCATGACAGACAGGACAGACGGGATAGGAAGTACAACAACCCTTTCCACCAGTTTGCTCCCAGCAAGCAAGAGCACTTAGATGACCCTGTTATTATTTTAGCCTCTGTTCTGCCTCCAACTCAAAGTTGCTGTGTCTTGAAACCTATACATCATGTAATTTGTTAAATGCTTAGACCTAACAGATTCATTTTCCCCCTTAAAATGTCATAATAGTGTACACAAGTGTGTGTACAAAGGCTATCATTATACTGCTTGCATTCTTGTAATTATTTAATTACCACAAGTGCTGTTTATGGGATGTCTGTTAATATGTAAAGCTCTCAGGGTGGGGAGTCAGTCTTAGAATACACAGTACTGTCTAAGATTAAATGGTTCTGTATGGAGGGTTGTGGTCATGTGACTGGACACCCAGCATTCACTGCTGCTCCATTGTCGGGGGGCTCTTTGGAAGGCTTTTAGTTATGAGGTCTTTACTAACTGCTATAGTTTAGCCTGGGGATGTTCTCCAGTTGTGTCAAAACTTGGTCCTCAGCTTGGTGCTATTCTAGACGGTAGGATTTTTAAGAGGTGGAGCTTTGTGACAGATCTTCAGGTTACTAGGGGTGTGACTTCACAGTGGACACTGGTCTCTTTATCGCTCTTTTCCCCACTTGACCAGAAAGTAACCAGGGATCCTCTCCATATGTTTCTGCTATGCTGTTCTTTGCTGCCATCTACCAAAAACAGTGTGGCCAGTCAGTCATGGACAGAAAGCTCGAGTGCTTGGGTACCAAAATGCCTGCTCCCTTTTTAAGCTGATGCATCCCAAACACTACAACAACAGAAAGCTAAGCAGCACTGCTTCAAATCCTGAACTTCCACAAAACATCACTAACACTCTCAGTTAGTGTCTCTCCACAGTCCTCAGCTTTCTCCAGAAAATCTTCAGTGCATCTGAGAGTATAAGAATGTCCATTCATAAGAGTGAGGCAGGATGGCACATACATATTCTGTTCAACTGGCAAAGTCAGGAAAGACAGATGAAAAAAACATCCTCTTCTACAGCCCAGAACCCACTGTTCAGTATGAGTTTTGAGACACATGAGGACAATCACACACACACACACGCATGTACACACACAGGATCCACACTCTGAAATTGTGGTGATCTACACAATACTTCAATAGCCAGAAGTATAAAATGCTAGCTTCCAGGCCAAGAAAGGTACTTGAATGTGAGTTTTTTTGTCCTTGAAGAAATTGTAGTGAATATTAGAAGCTGGGAAGCACACAGCACAGTGAACACGCGCTATTAACAAACCCGAGGAAGCAAAATTCTTAGCCAACAGCAGAATAGTCACCCAAATTACATGAACAGCTTACCCAGCCTGGAAATTTCAGACAAGGTCCTTTCCAAACAGAAGCTTTAAAGGAATCATCTCTATTTCCGTTTTTGTTTGCTTAGGATGACTCTGGCTTGGAGGCTCAGCGCTATCGAAGGCATGGCTGCCGCAGAGGAGCTGGAGAAGGGCTCTAGCTGGTCCAAGCACAGCAAACACACGCCCGAGTGTGGCAAAACATGGAGTCAACAGGTTTGTCCTTTATCCTTCTCTCTCCCTTCCTAAGCCATTAAATTATACTTCTAAAGCTAGCCACTAAGGCTATTCCCTTATTTGATCACTTTGTTATGCCTGACTTATTCCTAAGACTACTGATCATCAAGGTTGACTATCAAAATATCAAAGTCTAACTATCAAAATCCATTATTTTAACTAACCTAATTAAAATACCCAATTGGAACATACCAACGTGTCCTAGCTCATTCTAGGAATTCAGGTGATCCGAGGCCCTTACAAAGGACATACTCTCCAACTTCCCTGTTCTAGAACCCCAAGCAAATGCAAACTTCCGTTCTTTACATGCCACCAGCCTCAGGTTTTCAGTGATACCAACAGGAAATAGACTGAAACATGGGTTATTTCTTTTTTTTCAAACATAATCCCCACTAAGTGTCTTATAATTCAGCCCATGTGTCCTTACAACACTCCAAAAATATCAGAAAACACACCAAATTCCATGCGCAAACTAAGTTTCACTTAATGTGGGTAACCAACCTGCTATTTAATTATTTGGGGGATTAAATGTCCTCTTAGTGATCTGTTTGTTAAATCTGTGTGAGCTGTTTGATCCACAGCTTTATTGTAGCACAGGTAACAAAACTTGCCTGCATGTAATGTATAGAATGTGATGGCTTTAGAATCTTACACGCTGTGAAATGTTTACTATAGTCTAAGGAATCAATGCACTTACAGTCGCATGCACAAACAAGGTGAAGTTACTTAGATCAATGTCACTCCCTGTCAATAGAGGGGCAGGTATACATTGGCACAGAATAGTTATACATTCACCTTTTCCTCTCTCACCACTACAAGCTTGCCTTAAGAACAAATTCTGTGCTTACCCCATGGGGCTTACTCCAAACTACTCTTTAAAAGTCTTTAGTAGCATCCTGACTTAGTGCTGTCGTGAGCCTTGGCTCACTTTGTCCTCGCAACACTCCTGCATCCCGTCCCTCTCGATTATGATGTTCTCAGTGATCTACCTCCTGCCTTCTCCAAGTGCCCTCAAAACTGAGCTCAACGCAGGCCCTGCCTTAGATGCTGCCTCCCTCCTCTAAGGCCGTGTGTGATTGTATTGGTTGCACATCACCATAAAAACTAAGTCTCTCAGCAACTCTGGCCATAGGACGGCAAATCTTTCTGAGCCAGGCACTACTGAACCAGGTGATCCTCTGACAAGAGCTTAGAAAAGTCCCAAGAAGCAGAAGAGCCTTGCAGCTGAGGTAAGGGGCCAAGTCAGCCCTCAGGCATTTGACCTTGTGGTCACACCCAACCAGAGGTTTCTGGAGTGGTCTGAGACCACTGAGCCAGGTCACCCCTCCTCCCAACTATGTCATGTCTGGAAATAGAACCACCGACACAGCAGAACTGTGGTTAGCTCTGTAAACTTAAAGAAAAATAGCCAGACACCGTGCCTGACTGTTTCAGTGTTCTTCTGTCCTACGGTAGGACAGGGTGGGGTCCTGAGGCCTCTGGTAAACTGAGGTCAGCTGGACATGACTCCGTTGAGCTAATTCACTGTCAGCGGGGCTGTGGTCACCTAGCATTTCAGCTATACCGGACAGTCAAGGTGGCTCTTTCACGTGGTTGGCAA
This sequence comes from Alexandromys fortis, assembly GCF_014885135.2. Taxonomy (NCBI): domain Eukaryota; kingdom Metazoa; phylum Chordata; class Mammalia; order Rodentia; family Cricetidae; genus Alexandromys; species Alexandromys fortis. The sequence goes on along the minus strand of NW_026067924.1, from coordinate 9,728,498 downwards.
TTGATGCTGGCTGGGGATTGTTGCTCAGCTGGAGCCACGGACCAGACAGCCAGCACCTGGGAGCAGTTGAGTTCTCAGGCAGAGGTCTCTGGACCAAGCATTCCAAGAGGTCAGGTAGAACTAGAGAATCTCCTTCAAGTCACTAGATGCACTAACCGCTTTCCATTTACCAAGACAGCTACACATGTCTGGCAGGAGGAGGTGAATTAAGACTATTATTCCTAGTGGGGGAGTGGGGAAGCGGAGGAGTGGGGGAGTGAGGAGGGAGGAAGGCTTTGGTGTGACCTTCTTGGGGTCCTTTGCTAAGGCTCTAGCATCTCTGAGAGGCATCTCACTCAGAGTCCAGCTGTAACACACAGTATTTAAGGACGTATAATCCCATGTTGGCCGCATTAACGCTCAGTCTTTACAATTCTAAAAGTCATTCCACATACGTTCCCCCCCTTTCCCTTGGAAACTAGAGCGTAGATGTGGTCTAGCAAGTGTCTCTGTCTTGCACAGATTCTTCCTGGGAAAGGGCCACTGCTTCTGAGGCTCAAAGCAGGCCTTTCTGACAAGAAGGGTTTCTCCGGAAAACCTTCACTTGTCCCAACAACCATGTACAATTACAAACCCCACCTCAATTAGGTGCTTAGTCAGCATATCAATGGCATCACAGTTTCCCGGTGGGGCGTTCGAGGACTCTGCCCATCCCAATTGGAAAGACACACACGGCCAAGGCTGACGTGCTAGCCTCTACACACTGTGAAGCCACTGTTGTGTGGAAATGAAGGGTAGAAAGAGACCCCCGGGCATCCAGAGTCCACCCTGCAGCTAGGGAGAGGGCCTGAAGGAGCCCGGGCTGTGGAGCAGAAGGCTGGGAAGGGACAGAGGTGTTTTGCCTGTTAGGATCTGGAGACTGGGCCTATTGTCTCCCTTGGTTTTCCCTCAAGTCTAGGCAGGAATGCCCTAAAGTGCCGCCTGCTTCTTGGGTATCCAGAGACACTGCCGAGAACTCTGTGTCCTCCGGGGTCTAGTACCACAGACCTGACGGCAGTGACTAAGGGATAAGAATCGTTTGTACACTAAGACTTGAAATAAAGCAGAATATTATTACACTTCAATCTATTAAGTTAAAAAAACTTTGAAATTATATTTTCTTTTCCTCAACAACACAAAAATATCATTAAAATATTTTTCAAGAACTACAGCGTCTGTAAGAACATGTACAGGCAGACTTCTTTCTTGTAACTATCTGCTTAATGATATAACTTCTGCTGTAGTATTAGTCATTGTAAGTCACCCAGAGATTATGTAGATGCGTAAGGAAATGCACGGAGGTCTCTGGAAACAGTGTCATTTTGTGTCCTCGAAGTTCAGTGTCTGTGTGGTCCTGGGATCAGTCACCCGTGCATACCGAGGGGCAGCTGTAGTAGGATCTCACTTTACAATTCCAATCAGGAGATAGCAGAAAACTCCCAGGAGGCAAGCTCCAACCTTTCAGCCTGCCAAGGAACTGCTCATACTTTGGCATTTCCTTTGGTCTTTTCCCATGTGTATTTGAACTTCACAAATGTCAAAGCTCCAAGAGAAAATGAAGATCTCTTCTGTGAGCAGAACGACTCAGGGAAGAGGTGAAAACTGCCTGGAAAACTGGCTCAGCCACATCCGAGCTGTTAAGTTTTACAATATGACGAAGACACGGACTGCAGACTGCTTCGTGTACGTTAGATAAAGCCTGTAGCTTTTCAGAAATACTTTTGATTTTGATTACGAGAGCACAGGGGAGACCTAAAAAGCATGTTGGAAAAAATGTGTATATATAATTTTATGTATTTTCCCGCATTCCACATATGTATCCCATATAGATCCTACTTAGATGTCTCCCCTGTGTAGATCCCATATATGGCTAACAGTTGGCCACTAAAACTTTTCTTGAGATCACTAATTGAATTTACTTAATATATTTTATAAAGTTTATAGATGCACTTTCTTGGTTTTGTCATGATCTGGCTTCTCACCTGAGCCATATGTGGAGAATTCTTCCAGCTTCATGGCTCCCTCTGAAGGAAGCAGATGCCCCTTCTTTGGTCCAAGAGCTTACTCAAGCATTGGGTTGGGCTCCTGGGGCTTCAGAAACCACTTAAAGCAGCCTGTAAATCCTGTGTTCATACACACTGATGCGTACACCCATCCACACCTGTCATCCGATTCTCAAAGGGCGTGAGGTCTTCGAAAATCTGAGTGAGCAATCCTACCAACCAAGATCTTCATTTGAGCCATTCTGTTGATATTAATAGAGTAGCTCAATATAAAACCTGAAGTGGGCTCAGCTTGCATTGTTTTATATAGTTAGCTAAAAAAAAATTCTGTAACAGGTTCTTTCTATGTATCACAGGCTGCTCTTTATTACATATCCAAGACTTTTCTGGAATTTGTTATTTAGCCCCATCTAGCACTGAACTTCTGAACCTCCTGTGTCTGCCTCCTGGCTGTTTGGAGTAACAGGCATGTGCCTCCACACGTGGCTTAAAACATCTTTTCTTTTAAATATTTGTTTATTTTATGTGGATGGTGTTTTGCCTGAATCTGTATATGTGGACTACATACACAGCCGGTGCTCACAGCGGCCAAAAGAGCCCCTGGGACTGGGGCTAGAGATGGTTGTGAGCAGTCATGTGGGTGCTGGGAATCAAATCTTGGTCCTCTGCAAGAGCAATAAGTGCACTGAACCACTGAGTCAACTCTCTAGCTTAAAACATCTCAGTCATAGAATTGCTTAAGAAATAAAGAAGTTCATAGTAGAAAAGACTTTGATATTTATTTATGGTATGTATCTCTTGGAAAAAAATAATAAAATTCCTGTTCATTTGAAAGTAAATACTTATCAGGTGCAAAGAGGCTTTAAAACGATTGGTTCTCTTTAAAGGTTTTAAGCAAATCCCTGTATTTTGCTCCAGTTATTAATTTATTTACAAATTCTTGCTTTGGTTGATAATTGAGGGAAAGTCAGTTTGACTTCTATGTAAATCACCACCCGTGACAACATCAGAGCTTGACAACATCAGAGCTTGACATCAGTTGATTTGTGTCGCACTCAGGAGAGATAACAGGCGTTGTTGAAACAAATTCATGTCGGTACTGCATGGACTTGTGTTAAGAAAAATGGTAAGTGAAAAACATTGTTTCCAAAACTAGGCACATTGTGCTAGCCAGGTACCGAGAAGAGGCAGGCTCTCTGCTTCTGCATTTATGTGGATGGTCCTTGCAGGGGTCTCCCCTAGGCTATGCCTTCATTTCTGAGCTTCTAGTTACCTGGTACTATATGCAGTCCAAAATATTAAATATGAAACTCTGAAAAAAATAAGTAGCCATGAGATTTTTAGAAAACTTGTATTGCAGTATAATGTTCTAATCATTCTTGGTATTGCAAATCTTATTGTGTCTAATTATAAAGTAAACTTTGTCATAGATGTGTGTGAAACAAAAACATAGCAAATGGAGAATATAAGACCATGTATCTGTGCAGCCTCGGGATCCACTGAACAGGGTGGCCCATATTCTTTGTGGATAGAGAGAAGGCTGTGTTAGCCTGGTAATTTTGATCTGACACAGGCCAGGTTTCAAGCTGGCTACCCTGGAATGTTTCCCAGCGCCCGCGGGCTTCCTTGACTTCTCTGCAGTTATAGGTATAGAGTCCTGCCTGGCTCCTCATACCATCCCTCTTCGTGTTATTGACAAACAGTGGCCAAAGCACTTGGTGCTGTTGTCATCGTCTCCCGTGTTTCTAATTCTGACTGTTCCTCCTTTCTTGGAAGGATCCATATGTTTATATCTACTGTAGATGCCAAATACCTATGCAGTCTGAATGAGAGAGAGAGCCCTTTATGAAAACATGAACAAATACAAAAATGTAGGAAAAGAAAACATGCCTCAGACACACATTTATCTTGAAAATTCTGGCTCAGAAAAGGAATTCTGATTTTTGCCAGATTTCAGTCAGTTGTTTCCATGACTATGATAAGAGACTTTGCACCTCAGCTGAGGGTTTAGTGTTCTGGTTAACGAGCTCACTCGCGCTAGGTACCAGATGCGTCAGCCGCCAACTCTCAGAGCACAGTGTCCTTGGGAGCGATGGATCTGCAGCTACAAGCCCGCTCTGCACCAGCCTGTGGGGTCCTGCTGCCTCCATCTACAGGAGGCCTCCGCCCAGCAAGCGACTGGTAGACTTTTCATCTTTCTTGACAATTAATGCCGGAGTGTGGTGTGTTTGGGTTTCAGGGGAAAGGTTTAAGGCACCAAGGGAGAGTCAGTCCTGTTGCATCATAAACACTAATTAGCTGGCATTATTTCCAAATAGCCTTTGATTAAAGTCTTTGAGGTAGTGACAGGAAAGAACAACATGGCCCAAATCTTCATTCATCAAACAAAACAAAGTCTGAACAGGACAGTCATCCCATGGAGCACATGGACAGAAAAGCAGACCCACTAAGTGCAGACCATCATTCAGCATCCTCTAAAGGCAAGTTGGGGAAATGTCCAGCCTTGGCTATGGTAGGGGGTTCCAAAGCACCTAGCTTCAGAAGGGTTCGGAATCAGTCCTCAAAGATCCAATCAGAAGCTCCGTGTCCTCCGCAGAGGAAGCAGACAATAATAAAATATGGGCCAGACGGCAAGACAGGGTCTCCTTCAAGAATATGCTTACTAGGCCGAAGCAGCAGAGTGCAAACTGCAGCCTGCAAAAGCTACAGCTCCCATCTCTGCCCTCCTCTTCCTGAGGCCCTGCATTAGTGCTTGCTTTCAGCGTCCTGGTAACCTAGAGTCCTAGGCAGCTGCTCCAACTCACATCCACTCGGTCCACCTTGTTCCATCCCTCTCCTCTTGCATCTCAGTAAGATCAAGGGCAAGGCTGATGGCCATAAATTACCTTCTAATGCAAAAGCACTCAGTCCTGTGATTGCATTAACTGGGTGATCAGAGCGAGCGGGGCAATAAAGACCAGGAGAAGAGGGTGGGGAGGGGCTCAGGCATCGGTCCAGGGATCTTTAAACAGAGTCATTTTGCCTTCTGCTAGGACCTACACAGATCCTTGGGTTTAGCTCAGCGCAGGAGCAGGTGTGCGGGGTTGGGGTGGGGTGGGGCGCTCCTTCATGCCAGACACTGTACTTGATGCAGAAGACTAAAAGGACAGGATACCCCCCACACACACCTGCCCACCGCCACCTCTAACCCCATCCCACTCTCCTTTGAGCTTTGGTCTACCTGAGTCTAACAGCTCCAGGGATATAAAAGTTGAGGAAAGTTCAGAGGACATTGATCCAGGCCTCCCGACCAGATCTTTAAGGGGCTTTTATTCCTGGCTGCATCTGCCCACTGCCAGCCACAGGTCAGAACTCAGCTGTGCTCTGTGGCTCTGCATGCTTGCACGCCTCTCTGGGGCTGGTAGAAGTCCCCCTCGTGCTTCTGTGCTGTTCCCTGAGCAAACAACATCTGTCTCCCCAGGTTCTGTTTCCAGGGAGAACCTTCCTTGTGCCACACAGTAAAGCATTTCTGCACAAGCGGACTCAGGCAGCTTCCCTGATGAAGCCAAAGAGAGTTTGTCCCAGTCCAGACAAATGTCTGGTTCTGCCATCACCTTAGTCAGAGATTGGAGCATCACCACTTGACGTCCAAACACATTAGATAATATTAGGTCAAGGTCTCACAGTTTGCTGCCAGTGATTAGCCTAACAACAGTATGTACACAGTGGGAGTGAAATCAAGTGAATCTGAACAGCGAATGAAGACTCCAAAGAGGGTAACACAATCACTGCACTACGTCCATGCCACCAAAACAGACATGGGATTCAAAACTCACATAAATGCCTCAACTGATGGTGGAATAAACCTAGGCAAGAAGTAAAGTCCTTGTGCCTCCATGAGTGTTGATCATTCATTCATGACTGATGTGCTTACCGTTCATTATCGGTGCGTCGGATGACAAAATGATAAAGACTCTAGCCCTTAGCCATAGACTATTTCCCCTAAAGCAGCAGTCCTTAACTGTCTGACTGAAGAGGACACTTTGGTGGACGTAGATGAGGTTGGGTGAGGGTGCTACTGGGCTCTAGGAAAGTCAGAGATACAACGTCAACATTCTACCACGACCAGGGCAGATGCCCACAGTGAATTTTATCCTGCTGAAAGAACCCCCAGTGCCAAAGACGAAGGAATAGATTGGTTCTTTTATCATTGCTTTGACAAAACGGTGACAAATGCAACAAAAAAGAGGGAAGAAGGGAGGGAAGAAAGGAGGGAAAGAGGGAGGGAAGGAGGGAGGGAGGGAGGGAGGGAGGGAGGGAGGGAGAGGTTTGTTTTGGCTCCTAGGCTGAAGGTACAGTCCATGGTGGGGACGCACAGGAATACGAGGCCATTCACAATGAACTTCAGAGAGCAATGAATGCTGGTTCTCTGTTTGCCCCTCTATTTTATTTAGTTCTTGATAGCCAGGCTATGGCTGCCGCTACCCGCATTTAAGAGGGAGGGTCTCCACACCTTAACCCAGTCTCAAAAGCCCCTCATAGACATACCCACAGATTTGTCTACTAAGTGACTCTAGATCCTGCCAACTTGACAACTGGTATTATTATCTACCCCAGTGACCAGCTTGTTCCGGAGAATCCACTGGGTATGAACAGCACATTGCCCTCACCCTTGTCCGTGCTTGTTCATGACCTCATCTCCTCCAGGTCCCTTGCTGAGGCTGGTTAGTCTTCAATATGGAATTATCTGTAGGAAGACCATGTTGGCACTCTAAATCATGACTGGATGCTGGACAGCTTTCAGTTTTTAATTGGACCAGCTCAGGAGTTACCATACCTTCTTCCGTAGGAAAGAAACAGGGCCTAGAATCTACTGAACTGCTTCAGCCGAGACCTGGGACAGATCATTCTCTGTGCCCTGACCCATTCTGCATGAGTCAGCACAGCTGGGCCCACCCTATAATCAAAGAATGATTTATTTTTGGTCCCTGAACCCACAGCAAAACATTAGATAACAGCTAGCCTATTAATGAGAGATGAAAGTGTTATTTTTAGATTAGGTTAACCCAGAAAAAGAAGTTGACTCAATTTTGGCTTACTGAGATGACCACGATATGTCTATTGACAGCTCACCTGCTTGTGTGTTTGCAGGGCACGGGTTAACACGCCTGAGTCTATTCTAACAGTGGCATTTCAAAATGCGCACGAATGACCGAGGCAAATGAGAGTCGCCTCTGCAGACCAGGAGCTTTCTCTTTCCTCTTAGAAAACGTCTTGCAATCCCTCCCAAACGCTGCACCGAGCCGGGCCCGTGGATGGCACAGGCTCAGGATGTTCCCCGCTCTGCTATGCTTCACACTGAGCGGCATCTGCTTGCCTCCTTCAGTTCTTTCTGACGGTGGCAGATGACAAACAGACAGGATGACACCGTGTACGAGCGATGGCACTGCTGGGTGCCGGAGTAAGATTTTAATTAAGAGCTCGTTTCCCAACTCCCACATGGAGCTAACCTATAAAAGCGGGGAGGAATAAGGAACAAGATTGTCTCGTCGGAAAACTCGCTTTTCTCTTTGCTTTAAGTATTTCAGGCGCTCCGAAGAGTAAGTAGAAGGAGCAACGAGCCCATTTTGCAGATGGGAAGCTGGAATTGTACAGGCCACACTCACAGTTTCCAATTGGTCCTGGAAGGAAAGCCCGGTTTTTCTAACTACAGTGTCAACACTGTAGCTTCAGTGATATATATTTCATTATTTGAGTAAATTAAATGAAGCCAAAGAAAAGCAAACAATTCTAACTCTGGTATTGGTTATTGATGAGGGACTGTCGTTGCCTGCTCAAACCTCTCTGCTGAGACAGCTGCTATGGTTGAACAAAATAAGAAATTAGGTGTCTAATGGCAGCAGACGACAACCAAGCCTGCCAGTACTTCAGGGTCAGTATTCTAGAGCAAAACCCCCAAGGAGATTAAAAAAAAGTCCACCATTCTTCCTTGCTTTTCTCCTAAGCCACACACCAGACAAGCCAGAAGCAGAGGCTCTGAGGCTCAGCAGCTATTCCAGCCAAGTCATGGAGAAATCAAGAAGGAAAGAGACATAGAAAAGTGAGTAAAGAGACCACACACACACACACACACAGACACAAACACAGAGAGACACACACACACCACATACATCACACACACATATATACACACACTACATACATCACACACACATATATACACACCCCACATACACTCACACACACACACATCACACCACACACATACACCACACCACACACACATATATACACACCCCACGTATACTCTCCCTCACACACACACCACACAAAGACTAAAAATAAATATATTTTTTAAAAAATTGTGACCTAGAAAGATATAAAATGTAGACGTGACAAATCATTTTACTCACCTCTACTGAGAAAAAGCATATGTGATAAAGTCATAAATTTGTATAAAAATCAATTTATTTTATATACCTTTATTCCTGTGTGTATATTCTTTCCTACTAGGATATAACCCTCCAAGGAGCATTCAAAGTTAGAAATAAATTATTTCTAAGAGCAATAGTATAGGAGTGACCTACTTCCAAGCCCACAGGCTGCATGTGACCAAGAGAAACAATGCATTTAGCCCAATGCAAAAATCACAAACGTATTGTAAATATTTTGAGATTCTTTTGCAATTAGTAATTGGACTGCAAGATTCTCAAAGCGTGAGCTTTCAGATGACCATGTTGTCCATGTCAGAGGTTTTTAATATGTTTTTCCTGTTCCTATTCATAATTGTCAGGCATCTTTGTCTTCAAATCTCCAAAATTCTATGACTAAGAAAACATTTCTATGAAAGTAAATTGTTTAATTAAAAACATGAAAGATTTTATAACATAAAGATTTTATATAGCATCATGCAGGAACTGCAGAGACCTAAGCCTGACCATCTCTCTGCAAACACGATGAATACATTGGACTTGGAAACGTTGGCTCCAGGAACACCCTTCAGAGCACCCTAAACAGCCACCACTTCACAGTTGTCCAATCTGGGCAAGGACTTGACCTCAATTAACTAATTAACTTTTTTTATTTATTGAAACAATATCTATGGATACAGCTGGCCTCGAACTCATAGAGACCCAACTGTCTCTGCCTCTAACTGCTAGAATAAAGGCTATGGAAAACCATGCCAGGATCCTCCATCTATTAAATAAGTGTGCTAGCCTAAGTACCTGCTTCCAAGACCTGTGACGATCTAGTGAGATCATGAATATGAAGAGTCTAGTACAGAGCACAACTCAAAGTCAGCGCTGACAATACTAGGCCTGGTTTCTCCTAGGATATATACTGAATGGCAATGTACAACCTGTGACTTGGGCAACAGTACAGCAGAAGCAGCATGCTATGTACACATGTCGGCTTCCCTATTCTGTGAGCTGTGAAATTCGGTTGCCTTAGAAATGGAATGGGCATTAGTCCTCTATTTGAAAAAAAATAGGAAGCATACTGCTGAGAATTTATAGGAAAATGTAATTAATTAGGTACCATCTGAGCCACCCACACTGCAAAGAAGGATTCTAGCGACAAAGGGGCTATTATTGCCAAGTTCCTGACAAATGAAATTTTCTAAGTTAGTTGTTTTTTGTTTTTGCTTTGGTTTTGTTTTTATTTTTGTTTTCTAGCCAAGGCCTGACCAGAGTTCCAAATCACATAGTAGGGAAAGTACCCTTTTCACAGACAAAACCACTCTCAAAGCTCAAAGGAAATTGAAAAAAAAAACCCTTCAGAAGTATGTCTCCTGGGCAGAGGTTTCAAGACAGATGCAAAGTGGGAAAGACTGGTCACTAAAGCTTAGGGTACAATCCAGGAGAATATGCATTCAGAAGACTAAGGCAGAAGGTTTGCCTGAAGTTTGAGGCCATATCAAACTTCATATCAAAATCCATTTCAAAATAAAACAAAACAAACAAACACAAAAAGAAGACTCTGCACGTGCTCCACCCAATGTATGTAAGACCTGCATGATGGGGGATGTGCTAGTCAAGCCCCTGGGCAATGAGTTGGCCTGGTTATTGAGGAGGAGTCTGTGAAGTTCACAGTACCAAGAGAGGCAGCACCAATGGATTTTCAGAATGCAAAAATTACTAGAGAAGAAGCAAAGAATAACAGGGATAGTAATCTCAAGGATTTACATAAAATAAGGGTCCAAAATAAAAGATGTCCCCAAAGAGGACAAATGGCTTCACTAGAACAAGCCCAACCTCCTTAATCTAATAACGCTTGGCATAAAGGCTTGTGAGAAATGCATTTACCTGTTCTGGGCTCCAGAAAGTCTTTGATGGAATAATAAAGTGACATCAGTTTGCTAGAATCTTCTGTGCAGAGCAAATTCAGTCATGGAAGACATTGTGGTAAAAAATAGTAATCATGAAAGATAAGTGTAGATAGATAGATAGATAGATAGATAGATAGATAGATAGATAGATAGATAGATCAAGAAAGAATGGTCCTGATCTCTAGCCAGTGAGCCTGCGCCAGTGAAGCACAATGCTCCAACAAACCCAGCACATCTGCACATTCAGAAGGTGGAAGTCCAGGGACTCTCAGAGGGACCGGGTTGTCTATAGAGAACACTGTAGTCTGGTGCCATCGGTGGTCGTGCCTCTGCAGGATCACCACCTTATTCAAAGGCCAAAAGGAGTGAAAAAGATGAGGAAGAAGTGAGCAGGTGAAGAACAGAAGATGTGAAAGATAAGGCTTCAGAACAACAGCAGAAAGTCACTGACCACCATCAACACTAGAGCAGAGAAAAAGACATGCTCACACAGACGCTGGAGGGAAGAACAGAGACATGGGAATTAAGACACCAATGGTGGAACTATGGGTCAGAAAACCTCCTTCCTCAAGCACAGGTGGAGTTGTGCTCATTCCCAGACCTTGGACCCTAGAAAGCACAAGACAGAGATTCCACAGATAAAAGGATTAGCACATTAGGATATTAAGCTGTAATATATTCTATATATTTAACTGTTGGAGACTGTGGATCCCTAGACCCTGAATTTCCTGGGACCCCACCTGCCGAAGTAAACAACTTGTTTTCCTGTGCTTGCAGCTGCTTTGAGCAAACAACTTGTTTTGCAGCTGCTCTGAGAACAAGACCCTCAGGAGTTCCTGATAGCAGGGGAGTGGATTCTGGTGGGCTTGCAGCTGAGAGTTAGGGCGTGGTCATTAGTCAAGGAGACCCTATATGAGCTGCCCTGGAACACAATAAAGTGGGCATTCTTGGTGTTACCTGAGTCTCTCTGCATGTGTGTCTGTGTGTGTGTTTCAATCTCCAGCCCCTTGCCTGCCTCACAAACTGTACCACAGCACATGGCGTGAAGAGCAGGCATTGCATTACAAATGGAGGCTCCCAGCAAGATCAGGAACTAGGGATCCCTGAGAGATCACTCTCGGGAATGGTGAGGATGAATTGAAGATGGGTGTGTATTTTTTCAGCCCCAGACTCTTGCCTGATAGCACCACTGAGATGGAGAACTAGAGACTCTCTGAGGGGTGCCCTCGGGAAGACTGGCCAGCAGGCAAGTGATAAAGAGGAGGCAGGAGGGTGAATTGAAGGTCTTGAAAAGATAGTATGTGCACAGAGAATCTAGATTATGTTTATTATTGTGCTTTCTTTTAATTTTTGACTGGAGAGAGACATTTGATTCTGGGTACTGCTAAGAAAGGTATCTTGATTTCCAACTATGAGTCTAAGAATTTGTTGTTTTGGAAAAGAGGTTCTGCTTTTGTTTCCACAGAAAATGAGAACCTGTGGAATCATTCCAGGCTAATGTGGTTTGATGGACCAACTCCCCTTAAAGGTTGCTGTGAATATCCCCCCCCCCCAAATTACCTCACGCAACTAACAGCAGGAAGTAGTTTAGAGAGAACTACGCCCAAATTCCCTAAATGATTGTTTACTGGAGGTTGTGGGGCTGAGGGGGATGCCGTAGGTGGGCAACTGTGGCAACAAGTGCTGAAGCTGAGGGGAGCCAGAGCCACCCAGACCCTGCTGGGCTGCCCGTCCACGCAGCATATGGAGAAGTCGGTAGTGGGGCAGGGAGGTGGCAGCAGTCCCCGGCTCTGCATGCCCAAGAGGTGCTAGCGGTGGGCTTTCCTGCAGGACCTTCACAGTAGCCACGGAAGGTTCCAGAGCCTGCTGCTGCCCTGGCTCCCAGTAGCAGTGGGAGGCGTGTGCCCTGGCCCCGTTGGTGCCCAGCATGGTGGAGCCGTCCCAGCCACCGGTAGGATTTGCTGAAGGAGGCAGAGGCAAGAGGATCTGGAGTTCAAGGGCGACTGTCAATCCATCCCAGTCGAGACTTTAGAATCACCCTGACCTATAGTGTCTGCTATTGTCACCACTGTGGCCTCCTCCACGGCAGCTGGAATTGCCAGCAGCTAGACGGCTGCCGTGGCTATCTTGTACAGTGACTATGTTCGCTAGGGCATTTTCCAACTTATTGCTATCCTATTTGTGCTACGCCCATGCCAGTCTAGAAGCTTGGTCTAATTATATAGAAAAGAGGGAGATGTTGGGGATTGTGGACCCCCAGACCCTGAATTTCCTGTGACCCCCTCCCCTGCCTGCCAGAGTAAACCACGTGTTTTCCTATGTTTTCAGCTGCTCTGAGCAAACAACTTGTTTTGCAGCTGCTCTGAACATGAGAACCTCAGGGGTTCCTGATGGCAGGAGAGTGGTTTCCGGGCTTGGAGCTGAGAGTTAGGGTGTGGAAGGAGATCCTACATAAGCTGCCCTGAAACACAATAAAGGGGAATTCTGGGCATTCTTGGCACTACCCCTGTCTGTGTGCATCTGTGTGTGTGTGTTTCAATTTCCAGCCCCTTGCCCCACTTGCATGCCACGGTAGCTAGCTTATGGCATGTAGAGCAGGTATGGCGCTACACTTGACAAAGTAGAGAAAAATAACATTAAAATCCATAAAAACATTTTAAAATGTCCTAAGTTCTGAAGAATACCCCAAAGTTTGAGGTATCTCTATGACTTTTAAAAGGAAGAGGACAGCATCAAATGCCATTTTTTAGACTGATTATACCCTTTGTTGTCTGGTAATAATTATTTGGAGACCCCATTTGTAAACCGCAAGTATCTAGAACAATAGTTCTCAACCTTCCTAATGATGCAACCTTCATTTGTGACTCCCAACCATAACATTATTTTCATTGTTACTCCATAACTGTAATTTTGCTACTGTTATGAATCATAATGTAAATATTTTTGGAGATAGAGGCTTGCCAAAAGGGTCATGACCCAAGGTTGAGAGCCACTGATGTAGAGTGATTGATATGTGGTGGATTTAGCAGGAGTAGAACAGAGGCAGGAGGATGCAGTTAATGGCCAATAAGGACTATTGACAACCATAAAGCTTTCGGACTTAGATGGCATTCAGCCTCTTGAACATCTTAGCTGCACGAGCAAAGGTGCACCGTGAACCTTCCTGAAACTGGGTTGTACTCCTGAAGTCCTCCCACTTTCTCATAGATGACTGACATCTCTCTCTCTGTTGCATTTGGTTCTCTCCCTGACAGATTCAGGGTTAGACTCCACTGTCTTTCCCAGGTTACAGATAGCTAACCCTATCACATAAAACTGCACTCTCTACTGCTCAGTGGGAGCTACGATAACAGTGTAGAGCAAAGTCTGCTCTCCCTCCTTGAGGCAGACCCTATAGACTTCCAGAAGCAATATCTGTACCTGTGACTCAAAGCGAAAATGCCAAGCACTCTCTGGGGCTCACCTTCCTGGATGCACTTATGGTAGGCACGAGCCAACTTTGTTACGTATGGCAAAATCCCCTGGAACTCTAAATATTCTAAATTGTTTGCCTAAATGAGTCAAAATACAGGTCATTGCCAAAGAGAAAGCTGATCTCTTGCAAGGTAAGAAACCAACATCATGAAACCTTAATGTCCCAACTGAGTGATGAGAAACATCAATCCAAGGGCCTTGTGCAAAAGATACTGGGTGTGTTGGGGCCTGGAGTGTTTCGTCGCTTCAATGCTACTCTGTGCCTGAGAATAATAAGATTATCACAGATCTTGACTTCATGTTATGACCTGATGGAAATCCAACCTAAACCTGTCCTAGAGCATGTGATACACCAGAGCAGTCTAGAGCTCAGCTGTCACCACCTTTTCAAATAAAGACATCTTAATTTAAAAAATTATAAGCTAGACATCTGCCAAAGATTCAAACAGAACATCAAAAGGGTATGGAAAGGTGTTTTTCTGGGACCATGAAAGACAGGTCCCAGATTGGGGTACAGCTGTATAAAACCACATGGAAGAAGCTCCCAAGAACTGGAACAAAGAGTGGCCAGAGTTGAAGCTGCTTCCTAGCGAGGGCACCAGTCCCATTTGGAAAGAGATTCAAGACACAAATGATTGTGTATAGAAGCACACCTCTTCTCTCCACTCTTGTATCTTGTCTTCACAATCAGCCTGTCCCAGCATGTGGGGAATATATAGTGCATGCTGATCTCAGATATGAGTCTGGATCCTATGGAAAATGGCCAAGTAAAAAGTGGCCTCTTTTTTGCCACTGACAATACCCTTTATCCCTCTGTTTCTTTTAGGGCTAACTGGAACTCAGACAAGACTCCCAGCTGAAGGCAACTCAGACCTAGGCTGTCTCAGCATACATGTGCCATTTCCCAGTACCTGGTAAAAGATGCAGGAGTGAGAGATGAGAAGAGGCTGAATTTTAGCTTCAGAAGTCTTAGTATGATAAAATCAATGAAGGCTGAAATTTTATCCAGTCACTTTTAAGAGGCAGGGTCTACTGGAAGTTAGGTCCCTAGGGCACTTCCCTTGAAGGGGATATTGGCACCCAGTCCCTTTCATTTCTGTTTACATCCTGGTTACCTTGAGATGAGCAGTTTTCTCTGCCATATGCTTGCACCATGATGCCACTGACCCAAAGGCAGTAGAACCAAGTAACTATAAGCAGAAACCTCCATAACTATGAGCCAAAAATAAATCCTTCCTCTTGTTGAGTAACCCAGGTGTTTTGTTATAACAATGGGAAGTTAATTAGTACAAGGAGGCTATGTAATGATTCTATGCCATGCTATGTTTTACACACACACACACACACACACACACACACACTTCATGGAAGTAGATGTCTTTAGTTCGCTCATTAGTAATAATATGTGTCACTTTCTCAAACATCATTTATCTATCATTATTTTAAACAAGTGGGCTAATGAAAAGCAATGACTTCTTGTATCTTTGAGGAAAGAAAAGGACCAAGATTCCAGATTTTTATCGATGAATTTAAGTTTATTGAAATAAAGTTATTTACATTATTAAGAGTTTTGACATTGTTTTCCACAGTCCATAAACAATTGGTTGTCCATATAGGAAGCCAACACCTGTTTTATTGGTCATGTAGCAATAGTATCAGTTTGGCAGCCACTCATTGCCTTTTCTGGCCGAGTGAGAGATTCTCCCATCTGGTTGAAACAGACCCAGCTGAAGACGCCAGTGAACGTGCACTCCAAATGGGATAAACACAACTCACTTGAGCAGACCCTGAGGAAACAGCAAGGGTCCACAAGAGATGCGTACTGATAGAGTATATCCACCCTCATCATCAGAAATACTAATCCCAGGTCAAGTGGGAAGCAAGCCCCAGGGACAACTCTACCAGAAGTTAGGACACGTGGATAATAGCTCTACCATCCTCACTAACAACCTAGGGCTGCTAAGATCAAAGCTCTGAGGGGATCTCCCCTGCCTCTTCCGTCAAGATCCTTTCAACTCTGGATTAATGCTTTTCAGGCATCTCTTGCAATATCTGAGTCACCTGGCCACCATCTGTACTATGTAAAGATTACTACCTCTTTTTCCAAACGACAGTCCAGCAAACTCTCAATTGGACTAAAGCACCCACAATTGGCAAAAATGTTGAGGCTGAGTGGGGAGAGCAGCTGCCAAGATAATGGGACATAAAACATTTTCACACACGATTGCTGTCTGTGAAGTCCTCAGTCTTGCTCACTAATGCCCAGAGAAGGCCTGGCTGTCACACACCAGTGAAAGGTCAGATCCTGCACAGGACAGGTCCTTGACCCTATCTTCACAATGTGGCATCATAAAACTTTCTCAAGAAAACATCTCAGAGTATTGGGGTTGGCCAGCCAAGTACCAGACAGCTGCTTAACAGGACAGGCAAGCATGAGCAAGGGAGCCAGAGCCTCAAAAGAAACCCATGAAGGAATGAGCCTCAACAACAACCATCTGGAGGAATAGTTAACAGCCTTTGATTAAAGAAACAAGAGGAGTTCTCGCTGGATACAAAGACATGTTATCAAGGTGCAAAAATCAAGACTGAATGATACTGGGCTGAGAATAAGTCATTTGAATGAAATACAGTATAATAAAAATATCCAATATATAGATGTGATTATGTATATGTGTGACTATGTAGATGTATGATAGCTTCATAACAAAGTCTGGATTGTTTAATTAAAGGGGAAATGAACTATTTAGCAAAGGACTCTATATCTAATTCATATCAGAGATCTAAATAAGCCAGGCGGTGGTGGCACACGCCTTTAATCCCAGCACTCGGGAAGCAGAGGCAAGCAGATCTCTGTGAGTTTGAGATCTGCTAGAAGAGCTAGTTCCAGGACAGGCTCCAAAGCTACGGTGAAACCCTGCCTTGAAAACAAAAAACAAAAATAACAGACATCTAAATAAATGTCAAACTGATGACAGAATAACATACTGAAATTGTCAATAGAAGAATTCAAAAGCATTATAAATAAGTATTTTTCTCATTCTTACTAAGAGGGAGTGTTTTTGAGGACAACCATGGAAATTATAATGAAATCAAGCCCAAAATGCAGGACTAAGTAATAATTGACAATACCAACCAACATGAGTTAATAATGGTGTTTGTAAATGATTTCACCCAATTCCAGCAGGATGCACACTTTTCAAGTACTCATGAGACATTTATCATGGTAGCCTACACCATAAGATAAACAAACAAACAAAATGTGTTCTGAAGGCACACTGGGATTAAATTAGAAATGTACAAATGGAAAGTCCCTAAATCTTTGAAAACAAAATAGTATATGTTAACTCACCGATAAATAAGAAAGGAGAAAATCATAAAAAGTATTTTGGAACTGAAAGAAAAGAAAAATAACTCCTAAAGTTCTGAGATGCAGATATAGCTGTTTTTAAAGGAACACTCACGGCATGGTCAGAAATGCACAGAAAAACAAAGACAGGAGAGCAACGGCACAGCAGTGAAGATGAGGATGAAGAAGAGTAAGAAAAGTGTGGACGGGGAAAGAGGCAGAAGAACGATGGAGCCGGTGCTAGCTGTTTGAAGTCAGAAGTGAAGGAGGATTTTCTGAAAGTGCTATTGATTGTCCCTCAGATGTGACTGGATGTCTACAAATGGGTGTCATGGAGCATGGAAGAGACTCTAGTTAGAGGGAGCGTGTAAGGGAGGTGGAGGAGTGAAGGGCTGTGTGGGAAGCTTTCCATAGTCAACAGTGGTGGGAATAAGGGCGCCAGAGAGGAAACAGAAAATGCAGTCTGCTGCAGAAGACAGGGAGTGGATGGACCGTCCTTGCCAGAAGAAGAAGTGTGATCTTCATCCAGCAGATATCGGGCATCTCTGAAATTCTTCCAGCAAATAATAACGTAGGTAAAATGAAAGGCTGGTGATGACGTTCTGTAGAAAACCACCCAGTGGCAAAGAGGAAATGGAGTAAGAAGGAGACAGTCTGATTGTGCGCGTCACTTAAAGAAATATCGTACAAGCCACAGATTCGAAAGCCAGGCTGCTTCAAGAATTTCGTGGTAGTGGGTTTGAAAGAATGGCAGTGATTGAAATAAATGCTTACCCTTTGGGACACACTAAGAAAAATCTTTCTCAAAGAAATGGAACCACTTAAGCAAATCAAATTTGAATTTAATCCACAGGGGTTTGTCATAATTGTGATATTCAGTCCCAAAGAGTCAATGTTAACTGTCAGTTATCCAGCTTAGGTAACAAAGACGAAAGAGAAAAATCAATGAAACAAGAAGCAAAAGAGCACATATATGCCTTTGGGATGGAACCAGTTTTGCTTACTGGGGTTATCCAACCATAAGTTTTGTGCTTATTTGCCTTAATGTTTTTGTGTTGTTAATAAATATATAAAAAGGCACAATGTAGCAGAGAAAAAGTAATAGAGGTAAAAATCTGCCTAGAATAATGACATTTTTAAGGAAGAGAGCATGGTGGCACACGCCTTTAATCCCAGCACTTGGGAGGTTGAGGCAGGTAGATCTCTGGGAGTTTGAGGCCAGGCGGCTCTACAGAGCAAGTTCCAGGACAGCCAGGGCTTCACAAAAAGAAACCTTGTCTCTAAAAACAAAACAAAACAAAGTTCTTAAAAAAAAATAGAGAGACCTCTAATGGTGAAAACACCAGGAACCACTTATAAAAACTGAGGACAGTCTGTCATCCACTCACCTCACCTCCACCGCCACCAAATATTCTTGAAATCCAAGAACTGGAATTGAGCACACTAGTTACTACACAGGGACCTTCCAAACGTGATGACCTTACCCTCTTTGTTTTTAATGTGCCTCGGTTTCCTCATCTGCAAAATCATAATTCATTCATATCACATACAGCTGTTGTTGAGAAAATTCAATCAGAGTAAAGTGCCTGCCTGCCACGCGGTCACTATGGCGTTAACTGCCTTTAGCGGAGACAGGAACATTTCCAGACACACTGTGATTCACTGTTTCACTGTTTGTGTTTGACTGGTTTTCTCATGTTCTCTGAAACTGACAACAGTCGCATTTCTTTGTCGTCCCCTCAGAGAAGAGACAGGGAGAGCTATGTAACCCTAAAGAATATGAAGCAAGCCATGCAAAACATAATAGACCCAAACACCGTGTAAACAGCTGCACGGAACTCACAAAGCCTTTGCTGAACCCTATAAAGACAATTAAGGCAGTGAAGCTGCAATTATGACAATTAAGTTTAATGGAGGCAATTAGGCCAACAAAAATAAATGAACATTCTTCAGATACCTTTCTCACTGTTCTTAGGATTCAGAAGAACAAAATAAATATACAATCCCAAAGGCTCCTTCTTACCCAAAGGAGGAGGCTTTCCTCCTTGCTGGCTAGTGTCATTGGCACAGAAGGAGCTAGGCAAACTGCTTGGAAGAGGAGTCATCGATAGTCTCTCCCTGATGTGGAGAGAATATTTACATTTTGGGTGTGCCAGGCAAAGAGGTGCTCACTGACCAATAGCAGCATAGCTGTTATGGGGATAACCAACTGCGTTCTGCTTGGATCTGAGACCCATAGAGTGAGAAGGAACACACACTTGATAATAGAACACTAGTCAAAGGCTGGGGAAGTCACAGGCCCCAAGGGAAACTGTACTACTGATACTTTGAATGTAGTCAAACTGTCTCCTAAACATTATGTTTTACCCATAGACTACAGGTGTTCTGAGTCTAGGTCAGAGAAGCTTCTCCCCCAGTTCCAACAAAGGGTGAGGTTAAGGCAGAAGCTCAGAACTGATTGAAGCACTGAGAACAGGTGACTTCTGGGTGTTCATCCCTAAAATGGATACCTACATCACTCTCTCGAGGGGTCAGGGACCATCTCTGCAGAGGGTGTGAGAAGACTGAAACGCTGTCTTCTAGGTATGGCATAACCATTGCAATCGTGAACACATGCACTAGAAAGACATGGGACTAGGAGGGTGACTGGTTGGGAAGGAGAGCATCAGAAACAGTAGGGGACTGATAAGAGAGAGGAACAGGGATGATATGACCAAAACATTCTATTCAAACACGATTGTCAAAAATAATTTTAAAAAGAAGGAAGTTGAAGGTGTATGACTCCTCCCTTGGGGGTACGGAGCTGGAACTAAGAGAGCAGAGCAGGGGATATAGCTAAAAAAATGGGCATTGATCAGCCCAGGGGATCCATATAGTGGCCTTCCAACTGCTGATAATCACACTATGTTTTTATGCCTTGGAGAGATGAATGCAAAGATGCAATATGGGAGCCCCGGACAGTTATATAGGGGCCTCTGACATTAGCCACAGGAACCTCTGACAGCTGACCACTGATGCCCTTTCTGATGACCATGGGATTCCTGTAAAGGTCATTTTGGTTCAACTACTCTGCTTATTAACATTTCTCTGCTACAGTGCTACCCCCTCCAGAGTACCTCAGAGGATGCTCATGTTGACACCAGTCACTACGCAAAGCCACCAAGAGTTCTCCCTCCTTGTCAATGGCTGGGCTCTTGTTGGCTGGACCTCAGGGGTTTGTGGGCCTTAAAAAGCAAGAAGAAGAAGAAGAAGAAGAAGAAGAAGAAGAAGAAGAAGAAGAAGAAGAAGAAGAAGAAGAAGAAGAAGAAGAAGAAGAAGAAGAAGAAGAAGAAGAAGAAGAAGAAGAAGAAGAAGAAGAAGAAGAAGAAGAAGAAGAAGAAGAAGAAGAGAAAGAAGAAGAGAAAGAAGAGAAAGGAAATCTGTGATTTAACATGTCATATCTGACACTGGCACACTCTGCTAATGTCTAGAAACAATGGGTTTTCCTGATGCATGGGAGTGGTCATGGTTTAAATTAAGCATTCAACTTGCCTGGGCCCAAGTCACAACTCTGCCACTTAGGTGAGCTGGTTAGCTTCCTATGCTTCAATCACAGCTCCTTCTTGTGTGGTTGTTTAGGCAGTAGAAGTGTGTTAGTGTGTGTGCGCACACACTGTGAGTATGTACGTGCATTTGAAATAGTCCCTGCAGGGTTAACTGGGAACTCTGTGTATCCTTAACTACAGAGAACTCTCAGTCATCCCACCCCCTCCTTGACCAGTTGTGCTGCTCTGGGAGTTCCCACTAAGATGCGTAAAAATCTCCATGGCCATCTCTTTTCCTTAGTAGGATGGGGGTCTCATCAAGCTACTTGCATATTTATCTAAAAAAGCAACAAAAAAATCTATTGCATCAGTGATCTGTACATAATATGAACTATATGACATCTCCTAGAATATTTGTTTCTAATCATTTAACTAATCATATATTCTCTCTCTCTCTCTCTCTCTCTCTCTCTCTCTCTCTCTCCCTCTCTTTGGTTTTTCGAGACAGAGTTTCTCTTTGTAGCTTTGGAACCTGTCCTGGGACTCACTCTGTAGACCAGACTGGCTTTGAACTCACAGAGATCCACCTGCCTCTGCCCCCCAAGTGCTAGAATTAAAGGTACGCACTACCACCGCCCGGCTATGTATTATCTCTTACCTAACTCAAGAAATATTTTTTGCTTCCTTCAGACAAACGTTTTTCTAACCCTGCCTCCTTGCTCATACCCCCATGTTTCCACCTATATTATGTCTAATGATCAGGCAAATCCCCTACCTTCACTAAAAGACACATTACTTGGATCCCTGCATATTTATGCTCAGTCAGGGCCATGTGACAAAAGCTTATGGCATGATGAATGGCAAACTTGCTGTGGATATTACAGATAGAGACTTAGAGAGTATTAGGGATATCTCTAAACATCCTACAGTCCAAGTCATGTGAACCTGTAAGCTCTCCCTCTTTCCTAGAGCAACATTCAGCTCCTCAAGCTAAGGTCTCTCCATCCTCCCACCTTCTGGGCACTGATTCAAAGACCACAGATGAACCATTTGTGCTTGGAATGCACTGAGAGCTCTCCTGATGTCACCAGGGAGCTGGGACATAGAAATCCATATAAGCTGCTCTGTGAGTGAAAGGTCTGCCCTTTCATCGGGCATCTCTTCTCATCTACATCAGAGATTCCTATAGGACAGTCTCCAGTGGTATGTGCTTAGAAATGTGTATTATCTGTCCCAGTTACCATCTGCCTATTGGCTAATATATCTAATCTCTCCAGCAGACTAACTTGTTAGTTTGTAGTTGAGGTCAAGACCAACATTTATGGTTTCATATAAGTTCCTCTTCACAATACCTATCTCTTCTCCAAGACACGCTTTCTGGATGAAGCCGTCAATTGTTAAGAATTCCCGAAGGACTACTGATTTATTGTTGTTTTCTCAGCATTAGATATACTTCCCTTCTCAACTAACAAAAATGTACAAATATACCTCCAGCATTTATCAACTCTTAAAATGTTGTAAAGATGACCCCTGCCCAGCTCTGTGGATGGGGAGAGGCACAGCTGACTGCAACAAGCCTCCAGGAGGCTGTGTCTGAGCAGGGAATCCTAACCCTGACAGTAGACTTATACCTACCCAGAGTGCATGGGAACCACTGGCTTTAGGTGCCCTGCAGATGCAAACCATGAGCCACTGGAGACCAGCAGTTTTCACCAGTGCTAAACAGCAAGTGTCAGAGGGCAGTTCCTATGCCGACATCAATGGCATGACAAATATTGGATGACTGACCTTGGGGTCTCACTCAGGCTCTGCAGGCCAGGGATAGACTGTGTGGCTATGAAGCAAATGCGGATAGGACTTCTATCCTGCCCAAGGGAGAACTTAGTTTTGATACAGAAAATACTGCACTGTGGCCACAAAGGCATACAATTCATCACTGCTTCATTGTTAGCTCTGAAACGCAAGCTGTCAATGCGTTCTGATTGCTGGGTTGTTTATGAATATGCATGTCAATGATGACTGCCTTAAATGTTTCCCCTCCTTAATTCTGGCATTCCCCTGCAATCAGATTGATAACCACCCTAATTGTCATTATAGAACCTTCATCTAGTAACTGATGGAAGCAGATGCAGAGATCCACAGCTAGGCACTGGTTTGAAGTCCTGGAGTCCAGTCAAAGAGAGGGAGGAGCGATAATATGAGTATGATGGGGAAATCCACAGAGACAATTGACCTGAGCTAGTGGGAGCTCACTGACTCTGGACTGAGAGAGGGGGAACCTGCATAGACTCAAACTAGGCCCTCTGAATGTGGGTGACACTTGTGTGACTTGGGCAGTTTGTGGGGTCACTGGCACTGGGACCAGGATTTATCCCTAGTGCATGAACTGGCTTTTTGAAGTCCATTCTCTATGGAAGGACTCTTTACTCAACCTAGATACAGGGAGAAGGAGCTTTGTCCTGCCTCAACTTGATATGCCAGACTTTGTTAACTCCCCATGGGAGGCCTTACCCTCTCTGAGGAGTGGTTGTGGGTGGGGTAGGGAGAAGGTGGAGGGAATGGGAAGAAGGGAGGGAGGGAGAATGGGATTGGTATTAAAATAAAAAAGTGGTTTTTAAATTGAAAAAAAAAAGGTAAATAAAAAAAATCTGTAACAAAGGATGGCTCCTAAATGGTTCTTATTTCTCCTGCTCTCTACCCTCTTTGGAAGTCTCTGATTGGCCCCAGATAAGTGGCACAAAAACCACCCTACAACCCCAGTTGGCCCAGCCTGCTTTCTGCCAGTCCTCCCTCCAACAAGACAGTTGGGAGCTAAGGAAAGATTGATGTGCACTGCCAACCCTGAACCAAAGGAAATGGGTCTCCTGACTTCCTCTAGCCTCTCTTGAACTTGACAACTGCAGGCCCCCTCAAAACCTTCAGAACTGCTGCTCTTCTCCACAGGACCGGTGGAGGTAGTTAAATTCAATGCATTCTTTTCATCAGAACCATCTTTGCTTTAAACCTCCCTCTAGTCTTTCAACCACCCAGCTGTACCCGTCGTTCATCCGACTTCCATCTGGGAAGGTTGGCCACCAGGCCTGGGACACTGCACAACTTGGATATTGAGAAGGCTTCGCTCTTTAACTGGTTTCAGTTGTTTTGTGATCAATACCTAAACTGCACCTGACTTTGATCTACTGTCAAGCAGCGGTGACTGAGTGTGGTAACCTCTAAGTCAGCATAGGATACAGTCACACTCCGCTGTGCTCCCTCTGTCTGGAATCTCATTCTTATCCTCCTGCTTCCTTATCCCCAGTCCCTAGATACACTTCACTTTGACCCACTGTGCTGTGGGATATGAAGGAAAGAAAAGGAAATGCTGGGGCCTGGGAAAGAAGCCAAAACTAATTTGATGATACAAGAGATGGGAAGTGTGGCATTGATGGTCCTTGCAGCACAGAGTTCCAGAAAGAGGCTCCTAAGAACAAAAGTTGTAATCCATTGAAGGTATACAAATCACATGTAACTTATATGCATGTCTCATATAATCTGCACACTAGGGAATCATTTTCCAAGGCAGAATAACAGAGACTGAATAAATAATAGGAAAGGAGTTCGTTTGGGGTCATGGTTGGAGAAACCAGGAAGTCTAAGAACAATGGGCATGGCAGCCAATCGCCCGTCTGCTGTGGATGATGGAAAGGCAGTTGTGCATCTACAGAAGAGGAGACAGAGACACGGAGCACACAGTCACAGCTTTACTTGCTCTGTGTTGACTGTGTTGCTGTAATTGTTCCTTTTCATATTAGTTATCACTATTAACCTCTGTGCCTGGTTTGCAAACCAAACTTTATCATAAGCATAAAGTATACATGGAGGAAAATCATTGTGCATGTAAGGTCATAGTATCCACTGCGGTTCTTAGACAATGTCCCCTGAGGAAGAGGACGACCATATTGCCAGACATTTCCAGGAGACTGAGGCAACAGGATACAGGCTTAGGGTTAAAGGGCTGGAGGGGCTGGGGAAAGAATGGAAGTTATAGGGATAGGGATGAGACAGCTTCCAGGGCTGCCAGGGAGGGAAAGCCCTTGAGTTTCAGAGGAAGTGACATGACACTCCTGCAGAATTGCATCTGGCCTCAGCAGGGTCCTTTGTGTCCTTGGGCTGCTGGGGAGGAAGAGGGCGGTTGTGAGAAACTCTGATGTAGCAGCTGCCCAGTGAGCAGAATCTATCTTCAGTCTTGTCTGGAACTCCTATTGGTCACCTTCAATAAATGCATTTAGCAAATAAAGATATGGCACTTCCAGTTAAGCTAAATTTATGATTAAATGAAAAATTTAAACTTCTAATAAATATCCCTCTTGCACCATCTAGAATATGTTTATGCATAAACACTGTTCGTGGTTTATTTGAAATTACCACTTATCTGAGCATATAGAAAAATAAAGTTTCTAGACCTTGTAGTAAGATCAGCTGCTTTGGATCTCAGACATTCAAAATGTGAGCTTCGAGGAGATTATTCTCCAAACCATAACCATCCAATAAACATTATTTCAATACCATTCCCATATCAAGTCCTCCTCCCCCTTGGTGTCTAGAGAACTGCCTGTGTGAATAGTCTCCTCTGTGCTAGCTCCCTTCACTAAACAAGCCAACAAGCACCAACGTTCCTATGTGTGGAATAACATGAACCCCACTGTCGCTGCAATTCCCCCTTTTTTATGATTTTTTCAATTTTTTTGACATTATAATATAGTCCTATCATTTCCTTCCTTCCCTTTTCTTCTTCCAAGCCATCTTATGTGTCCCAAACCTTGCTTTCATTCAGACTGATGGCTTCTTTTTCATTAATTGTTGTCTCTCCACACACACGCACACACATACACACGCACATGCACACTCCTAAATATATAAATGCAGCCTTCTCAGTCTCTATTGCATTCCTTGCATTTATATTTGTAGAGCTTGTCATTTAGTATCAGACAACCAATCGGTGTGCTCTTCCCAGGGAAGACTATTGCCCCTGCCAGCATCCTATGGTTGCCTGTAGTTTTCTGTCTAGCATTGAGGTCTTTCCCCTTCTGCCGCTACATTTAAAGCATCTGAACTTTGGGGAGACACCCAACCCATAGCACAGATAAATCACATAACTTGCTTAGAGATCTGAGCTAGGAAGCAGAAAAGGAGAACTGCGTGCCCAGACAAGGCTGAGGCTAATATTCTATGCTGCTCCGCTGTGTAGTCTGGCCAAGACTGTGCCACTGATGTGATTGTCAGTACCTAATGCAAAAGCAAAGCACAACCCTCCGCTGTCCTAGTCATCCTCTCCTCCAGTGCTTGCTATCAGGTAACTCGGGGCAGGGCTCAGCTGCCCATGCAGAGAGTGGGCAAGTGAAGTCATCCACCCACGCAGGTAACAGGCCTCTGTGTTCTGCAGGCTCCTGTTGGAGGTCCCCTCAGGCTCAGGCCAGCGTGATGCCCCAGGGGAAGGTGCAGATTTCCCTAGTGTTTCCCCCAGTATTGCTCTTAGAAATCCTCCTCCTCAGAGACCCACTTAGATGACTAACATGACCATAACCTGTGTGTCGGAAGAAAGAACCTGATCCACTACAACCTACATTTCAAATCCCCTTAGGGGTAGTTGGCTGTCTGAAGGGTTTTCCACCTATTTGGAAACTAAGGCATTTGACAGAGGTGGTAAAAGGCAGACATTCCCGGGTAAGATTTTTAAGAATTTCAAAGTATATGCTGCAGGAAGGAGAAACAGTTGGTCATTTCCTAATAATAGCAATAATAATACTCCAAATGATAATCTTCTGAGGGTCAAAGCCAGGCTCCAGCCCTTTGAAGCCCTTCACCCTTCATCTATGGCCCTTTTGATCTCCTGTTTCCTTTAAATCTCCGAGTGATTAGCAGCTCATTCAAAATGTATCTTCTATGATATCTCTTAATTGTTGGCTTGCTTAGCAACCACAGTAAAGATGTAAAGGGCCACTGATGTCAGCCTCCCATTCCTGCATCTCCCAGGTGAGGTTACCTCACTCTCACCTGGACATCGGTGTGCAGGTGCCTCACACTCCCCAGCCCACCCAGCATGATTGCTGGACCAGAGCCACGGCCCTCACTTCATATGTTCTGGTCATGTAGCACCAACGATTATCCATCCAAACAACTCAACTACAAGTTCCTGTCTGCCATCCAAGATCCTTCCCACATGGTTCCAAGCCTTCCACAACTATCTGTGAGTTTCCCACAGCCAGACTTGGCAACTATCCTTCCGCTATACCACGGCTGAGCTTTGAGTTCGGGAATCTCCTTTTATGTCCTTGTTTGTTTGTTGTTCGTCTCCTTCTTCATATCCTGAAGCCCTTTAGCTCTAGCGACCTGAAGTAAACATGTGTGTGTTCTCCACCAGACCTGTCCAAAGAAACACACTTGGGAAGGTTCTGGAAGTTCAACAACACTCCCCTGGATGTTGCTTAGCCAGGAGAGTCACTGCTGGAAGTCTTCTGGGGCCTCTTGAAGTCACTCTCAGGCCCTCTCCTGTGGTTCATCCTCTGCCCTTGGCCTCTGGGTACCCTTACCAAAGTTCACATGGCTCTTTTTGAACCTGGCCAGCCTCCTTAAGCTGGACTGTGAACTGCTTTCAGGCAGGACTTCATCTCATCTCTGTACTCAGCACTCTAGTACAGGTTTCAGCCGTGGTCTGTTCCACACAATGCTTGCATTCTCATGGGTAGAGGCTGGATTCATCCACACATCACGCATGGGTGAGTTTCTTACATATTGGCTCCTATCAAGCAGCAGTTCAAAGCATTGCCAACTACTTACAATAACCAAATCATGAAAGCAACATAGGTACCCATCAGCCAGTGAATGGGTAAAATACACATGACAGAATATTATACAACTGTAAAGATTAAAAGGGCAAAATTAAGTCACCTGTAAGAGAATGGACATAATTAGAGATCATAGTATTAAGATGAAACCCACTGTTTATATAAGTAATATATGCTAATAAATAAAGAAAAAGAAACAAAATACGAACATTGCCAAACTTTATCTCCATCACTGTGACCAAAGAATGTGCTTCTTCTAAACAGATGCACAACACAGAAGTACTGACCTTCATTTGGACATGTCTGCTGGGTAGATATGGAAAGTTGAGGCAGGTCTGACAGGACTCAGGATTCAGAAAACCAGGTATGGAGCCAAGGTCTTCATAGAGAACTAAAGGCAATGAGAAGCCCGACATGCCCTGCCTATTACCTCATCCAACCTTATTTCTACAGGACAGGATTATTTATTCCCTTCTTATATATGGAGTGGAGTTTAAAGTCAACTCCCATGAGTCTAATGTAAATATTCATTGGCTTATTTCAATAATAATAACTATTAATGGCCTCAGTTCTCCACTCAAAAGGCATAAGCTGGCTAGATAAATCAAGAAACAAAATTCTTAGGTGTGTGGATTGATATCCGGATCTTTGGTTCGGTTCCATTGATCCTCCTGTCTGTTTTTATGCCAATACCAGGCTGTTGTCAGTACTCTGTAGTAGAGCTTGAAGTCAGGGATTGTGATGCTTCCAGAAGTTCCTTTATTGTACAGGATTCTTTAAGCTATCCTTTTTTTTCTTTTCCATATGAAGTTGAGTATTGTTCTTGGTCTGTGAAGAATTTTTCTAAGGTTTTGTTGGGCATTATATTGAATCTGTGGATTGTTTTTTGGTAAAATTGCCATTTTTACTATGTTAATTCTACCTACCTAAGAGTATGGGAGGCCTTTCCATTTTCTGGTATCTTCTTCCATTCCTTTCTTCAAAGATTTAAAATTCTTGTCATACAGGTCTTTTACTTGTTTGGTCAGAGTTACTCTGAGATATTTTATGTTATTTGTGGTTATTGTGAAGAATGGTGCGTCTCTGGTTTCTTTCCCAGTCCATTTATCACCATATAAAGGGGGGTTACTGATTTTTTAAGTTAATCTTGTATCTTGCTACATTACTGAAGGTGTTTATGAGTTGTAGAAGTTCCTTGGAAGCATTTTGGGGGTCACTTAGTAAACTATCATATCATCAGCAAATAGTGAGAGTTTGACTTCTTTTTTTTTTTTTTTTTTTCAATTTGTATCCTCTTGATTTCCTAACAATGGATTCCAGGGACTGTCCCCAGTGCTTTGAATGGCTCTTGGGAACATATTTCTCATACTGGGTTGCCTTGCCCAGCCTTAATAAAGGGGAGGTGCTTAGTCATACTGCAACTTGATATGCCATGCTTTGTTGATATCCATGGGAGGCCTGCAGAGGAGGAGTGGATTGGGGTGGAGGAAATGGGAATGGGAGGGGGGGCTGCAGTCAGGATGCAAAATAAATGAATAGATAGATAGATAGATAGATAGATAGATAGATAGATAGATAGATAGATAGATAGATGAAACAAGAATTCAGGATTTTTTGGCTCATGTTCTGTGATACGGAGCGAACACATTTGAAGGTACAGGTAAGCAAAAGTGAGCATCTCATGGGAGCCTCACACTGTTGGCAAGGGCACTGGCAGTGTAACAGCACAAGGGTGCTTTGCTAGAGCCTCTTCCTCATGGTGTTGTAAGCCCTGAAAGCCATCATGGAGGCCTTGCCCTCGTGACCTCATTACATCCCAATTCCCACCTTAAGGCCCTGCCTCCAAAAACCTAGGAACGTGGAAATTAAGTTTCCAGTGCAGGAACAGTGGAGAGAACTTCCAAAACAGGGGGCACCTTCCTACTGCTTTGTTTTTAGCGTAACAGCAACACACTGCTGGGCACAGGCTACCTGATGCCACACACACACACACACACACACACACACACACACACAGTGAGCAGAGCTGATGTCCTTGGGCTTTTACCTGAGGTACACCCAGTATGCCTGGTCATCTGGAGGTGACCCTTCTAGGGTCACCCAGCACTAGACACTACAATCATTGGTTTGGCACATGCTATTTTATCTGCACCAGGACTTGAGTCTGATCCAGATAATTTTATAGGACAACAGGCCTCTGAGAGCTTAGCCTGGCCTTATACACGAGTCAGTGTTTCACATATACACAAAGAATTTCCAGATAAAATATAGGAAACCCAGTTAAATGGGAATTTCAAATAAACCATGAATATAGTGTTCATGCAGAAGCATATCCTAAAAAGTATGTGAAGACTATTTATTAGAAATTTAAATTTTTCATTTAATCATAAATTTAGCTTAACTGGAAGTGCCACATCTTTATTTGCTAAATGCATTTATTCAGTGTGCCCAATAGGAGTTCCAGACCAGACTGAAGATAGATTCTGCTCACTGGGCAGCTGCTACACCAGAGTTTCTCACAACCGCCCTCTTCCTCCCCAGCAGCCCAAGGACACAAAGGACCCTGCTGAGGCCAGATGCCATTCTGTAGGAGTGTCATGTCACTTCCTCTGAAACTCAAGGGCTTTCCCTCCCTGGCAGCCCTGGAAGCTGTCTCATCCCTATCCCTATAACTTCCATTCTTTCCCCAGCCCCTCCAGCCCTCTCATCCTAAGCCTGTATCCTGTTGCCTCAGTCTCCTGGAGATGTCTGGCAATATGGTCGTCCTCTTCCTCAGGGGACATTGTCTAAGAACCGCAGTGGATACTATAACCTTACATGCACAATGATTTTCCTCCATGTGTACGTTATGCTTGTGATAAAGTTTGGTTTGTGAACCAGGCACAGAGGTTAATAGTGATAGCTAATAAGAAAAGGAACAATTACAGCAACACAGTGCGAGTGAAGTTGTGAGTGTGTGCTTGCATAGTTGTGAATGTGTGCTCACATAGTTGTGAATGTGTGCTCACATAGTCGTGAATGTGTGCTCACGTAGTTGTGAATGTGTGCTCGCATAGTTGTGAATGTGTGCTCACATAGTCGTGAATGTGTGCTCACATAGTTGTGAATGTGTGCTCACATAGTTGTGAATGTGTGCTTACATAGTTGTGAATGTGTGCTTGCATAGTTGTGAATGTGTGCGCTCACATAGTTGTGAATGTGTGTTTATATAGTTGTGAATGTGTGTTTATATAGTTGTGAATGTGTGCTCACATAGTTGTGAATGTGTGCTCGCATAGTTGTGAATGTGTGCTTGCATAGTTGTGAATGTGTGTTTATATAGTTGTGAATGTGTGTTTATATAGTTGTGAATGTGTGTTTATATAGTTGTGAATGTGTGCTCGCATAGTTGTGAATGTGTGCTCACATAGTTGTGAGTGTGTGCTCGCACAGGCTGTCTCTTGCCTCAAGTATCTCCTTTATGTGGTCACCCTTCTTGTAATGGTGTGAGATCATACATTAGCCACACAATGGAATGCATGAGATAACGACAGCGGCACCCTGAGAAACATTAGACCACTGCTGACCCTTGGAAGCCAAGCCAAGCGCAAGAACTGTTTACTTGTGGAGTTTTCCATGTAACCTCAAGTAACTATACCTAGAAAGGGAAGCCATCAGCACCCAGACTGCAGTGGTATCACATGACTGGAGTTATTGGCTGGCGGTTGGTTTGCTTAGTTCTCTCTGCCCTTTTTATCACATCAGCCTGGAGTTTTTCCAGTCCACTTCGGTATCTTGAACTTCTCTCGCACACCCCTTACGGCAGCCTGCACCTGTTTCCTTTACGCGCTTTGGTCTGCATGGATGTGGGGCCATATTTTCCTTTGCTCTTACTAATGAGAGAAAATTAAAGTTGTCACAAGTATACAAATATGACAAAAATTACAACCTGCATCCACGACTCAGATGCTGCTTCTCTGCCATCGCATCCCCTGCACCGCTGTGCCCACCGCTGGTTGCTTAGCTTCCTATGTGTGAGAAGAAGCAAGAGGCTTGGGAGAAAATAACATTCTGTGTGATACCAGAAGAGGAGAAAGACCTTCAGCTACACAGTAAACCATCTATCATCTGTCCAGCCCATTCATTAGCAGTTTTACTAGTTGATAAAAAGGCCTTCTTCATTTTTTAAGGATTTATTTATTTTATGTGTGTGAGTGTTTTGCCTAAATGTAAGTATGTGTGCAATGTGTGTCTGGTGCCTGTGGAGGTGAGAAGAACACACCCGATCCCCTGCAACTGGAGTTGTGGGTGACTGTGAACTACCATGTTAGTGCTAGGAACCGAACATGAGTCCTCTGTAAGAGTAGCAAGTGCTCTTGACTACTGACCCATCTCTCCAACCCTAACGTGTCTTTTTCAAGGAGGAGGAGAATGAGGAAGAGGAGGAAGAAGACTGAATTGTAAGCAAAGCTATATTTCCTGCACCCTCCCCCTTCTGAAAATTGGTGCACAGTCCAGACGTGTTTTAGGGAAAGGCAGGACTGCATCTTAGGTGCAGCCCTAACAAAGGTGCCTGGAGTCTGAGACATGGTGTTCCCTTGCAAGACCCTGCCCATGGAACACGCTCCACCCCAGACAGCCTACATCTTGGTCTTGCTTTCCCATACAGAAGTGCCCCAGTTTACAAACAACTTCACAATGATGCGAAAGTTATTAGCCTTCAGTAGAAACATTTTGTGGAGTTGGGGGTGTGGATCTTTTCCCAGACTAGCAATGTGATAGGTAGACCTGTGAGTCTCACCATCATGACTGCACAGAGCACCTTGCAACTCAGCAGGAGCAGGGGGCAGGGGGCAGGGGGCAGGGGGCAGGGGAAGGGTTGGGTAGGTCAGGGGCATATTCCTATTTGGAAACTTCCAAGTAGGATTTTATCCTAGAGTTTATAGTACATTGTAAGGTGATGAGCAGCTAGATCCAAATAGCATGGTCTTGGGGTCCCATTGTAATGACTACATCCTCTATGTAGCTATTAACTTTGACATAACATGAGGTCAAAATGATTATGTGCTCTCAAATTTTGGTCTAGCTATGTGCTGCTGGGTGGCCACCATGGTACAAACTGTTTATCCATGCCACAATTTCTTTCTCAGATGGCATGCGGTTTTGAAGGCAGTCATGAGGACCAATGAGAGATCTAAAAGTTTAGTATGGGGCCCATTTGGTGCATGCTTTAAAATGTTCATTAGTTTTTCTTACATGATTCCATTCAAATCCTCTTTTCTTTACTTTTTAAATTGATTTTATTGAGCTATACATTTTTCTCTGCTCCCCTCCCTGTCTCTCCCCTCCCCTTCTATCCTCTCCCATGCTCCCAATTTACTCAGGAGATCTTGTCTTTTTCTACTTCCCATGTAGATTAGATCCATGGCTGTCTCTCGTAGAGTCTTAATTGTGGTCTAGGTTCTCTGAGATTGTAAATTGTAGGCAGGTTTTCTTTGCTTAATGTTTAAAAACCACTTACGAGTGAGTACATCTGTCTTTCTGGATCTGGGTTACCTCACTCAATATGTTTTCTAGCTCCATCCATTTTTCTGCAAATTTCAAGATGTCATTATTTTTCTATGCTGTGTAGTACTCCATTGTGTAAATGTACCACATTTTCCTTATCAGAACCATCATCCACCATGATCAAGTTGGCTTCATCCCAGAGATGCAGGGATGGTTCAACATATGAAAATCTGTCAATGTAATCTACCATATAAACAAACCGAAAAATAAAAACCACATGATTGTCTCATTAGATGCTGAAAAAGCTTTTGACAAAATACAACATCCCTTCAAATCCCCATTTCATCACAATGTAAGTCACACTTCATAGAAAGACATGTAAAGTCAGTTTTCTAGACCTCGGTAGTTTTCTATTTTAGTAATAACTTTTGTATGTGTGAAACCAAAACCCAACTGGCATTGTAGCTATATAATGTGACTTTGAAATGATGCTAAACAGTTTTCTAGTCTACTATATGAATGTTTCTATATTTGGGGTCTTAGTATAACCTTTGAGTTCCAAAGGCCCATGTATTGCAGCCTAATATTCAGCTTGGTGTTCTTGGGAGGCAGTTTAGGGAGTCAGGCTTGGTGGAGGTCCTTAGGTCGCTGGAGAATGCGATACCCTAGTGCTCCCCCCCATCTATTCCACTTCCCCCAGTCCCCACCATGGCATTTGCTCCACTGTGTACCCTCCTGTGACGTGCTGCCCCACCTCAGGCCCAGAATCAACCAGGTCACCTGACCATGGCCTAGACCCTCTGAAGTTGTAAGCTAAAGTGAACCTTTGTTCTTTTTCAGTGGATGACTCCAGGCATGCGTAAGTGCAGGAATTTCTACCCACAGACTCTGCTGGGATCAGAGCAAGGAGCAGAATGCTGCCCTGAGATGGTGGGATGCCAGGCTTTAGTAGAGCTATGCTGGAGAGATCGCCCTCAACTGCAGGACTCCCAGATATATAAGCCTGAGAGCTTGACAAACACTGGAAACCGAGGCTGTTCTCAGCTGTCTTCCAGCTTGGCATTGAAGTCTCACATGCGCTGGTCCTGAGGGATCTTGCCTGTCCTTAGGGACCTCTGCTATGCTTCTTCCAGGGACCCTGGTTTTCAAAAAGGCGCTCCTCAGCGTCCACTGGGGTGCACATCTGCAGTCCAGTCCCCTGCTAACTGGCCATCTGGACCCTAATGATTCAATATGAATGAAGCTGGTATCACTCTGTGGCTAGCAACTTGGCTTTCGGTGACCTTTGCTCTCAGGATTCTTTCCAAGCACTGTGGAGGATAAAAGGGGAATCTCTCTGTACAGCAAGCAGCCAAGTGTGTAATCCACAGAAATCGTGCCTTTTCGTCTTCCTATTTTAACGAGAAGAAATGCCAGGCAAATAAACCTTACTAAAATGTTAATAGAGAGCCTGAACAGGAACGAAACTGAGCCTCAAAATGCACATGTTCTAGGACTTCTGGATCCTCAAAAGGCCACCTTCATCTCACCTTAACCGTTTCATAAAGGAATTAACACTTCCTACCCCTTTGATTAGAAATCTTTGATGTGTCAGGATGTGCAGCCTGTAAGAACAGAGGCTTGAGAGCGGGGAGCCCACAGTGCGGGGGACAAATGCTGAGGAGGTTACCTGCTTCAAGACCACATTGTTTTTAAAAATAAAAGCTAAACCCTGTAATTAGAAACTAGAGCTGTGACTAAGTCTCTCAGAACAGCCAGGGAACCACAGGAATGTGTCTGTGAAACTTGCCCATCGAGTGGTTCGTGCTGTTGTCGGGCCCACGCCCTGCAGTGCCAACTGCTCCAGAAGGCCTGGCTGTCTGCGAGAGTATGGATCGGGGGCTTAACGTGAATCTTCTCTGGCAGATAAAGCAGCTAAGCTTTGGGTGGCTAAAAGGCTGTATTTGCACCTCTGCACCCAGGGGCATGACAGCCATAGCTTAAAGCTGGCCGGATACCACCATCGAGACAGGCAAAGGGCACTACTCCTAGGTCCTCATCCCTCAGAGCCAGTTGATAAACACTTTCTAGCATACCTTGTCTGGTGTTCGGTTTGGTCCAGCTAAACATTCCAACGTCTTCTTCATGATCACCGACCTCTTATGTTGAAGAGGGCTTTCAGTTATTTTTATTTAAATATATACTTAGGATGATTCAGTTTACAATTGTCTACTTTTGATATGACAAACAAGAAACTGTACTTTGAGTGTGAATTTAGACCTAGCCCCAGGCTGGTGATGTGGTCTCATTCTCTATTGTGACGCTGGATAGTGGCGTTATGAGATGGTGCCCAGTCAGTATGTGATGACAGGGAACTGAAATTCTGCAGCATGCTGCGGCTAAATTGTCAAGGACAGTAAATGATTTATTTTCCCCTTACAATGGGTGAGACGTGGCCCATCATAGGTGGAGGGTCAGC
This sequence comes from Alexandromys fortis, assembly GCF_014885135.2. Lineage (NCBI taxonomy): Eukaryota > Metazoa > Chordata > Mammalia > Rodentia > Cricetidae > Alexandromys > Alexandromys fortis. Next base: position 9,693,056 of record NW_026067924.1, on the reverse strand, counting down.
TGCTGCACAGCTCATATGCACACGTATGAGGACATGGTATGTATAATGTACACACATATGCATGTATTTATATGCACATATATTTGAAATTAATAAATATTTCATGGGAGAATAAAGGCCTCGTCTGAAGTGGGAATCAGAATACACGAATGACCATGCTTGCTTCTAAGCATATTCAGTGAACTTTTATTCTACATCCTGCCTGGCTTTTTGCCCAGGTCTCTAAATTCCTCTTCATCATTTTACTGTTTGGTTTGTTGTTTGTTCTTTCTTCCTTCTTTTCTCTTGTCTTTTGCACTTACTTGTTCCTCATTGCTCTAGAAAATCTTTGACATACTTCATCTACTATCTGATGTGTGATAATAAATAATCAAGTTTTAAATAGAGCATAGAATACAGGCACAGAGTCAGAGGGGCAGGGAGAGACAGTAGGCAGAGGCAAACACACACACACACAGAGAGAGAGAGAGAGAGAGAGAGAGAGAGAGAGAGAGAGAACAGGATGCACAGTTTGGATATCAAAGGCATTGGTTGAGAAAAAGAACTATATGAGAACCTACAACTCATACTCCCCAAAGTTCAATTATAGCAGAATATTACATCACAATTATTTAAGAAATGCATAGATCTGACAGAAAGCAAAAATAAGGGAAGATACTACAATAAAATTGGAAAACAACAACAAAGTAATTATTCAGAAACAAAACTGGGTGGTGGTGGCGCACACCTATAATCCCAGCACTCAGGGGCAGAGTCAGGCTGATCTCTGTGAGGCTGAGGCCAGCCTAGTCTACAAGAGCTAGTTCCAGGACAGGCTCCAAAGCTACAGAGAAACCCTGTCTTGAAAAAACCAAAGGGGGGGGGAGAAGAAGAAGAAGAAGAAGAAGAAGAAGAAGAAGAAGAAGAAGAAGAAGAAGAAGAAGA
>NW_026067924.1:9614605-9691949 GCF_014885135.2 Alexandromys fortis | reverse complement strand
CCCAGAAATAATTACACGGAAACTGTATTCTTTCAAACACTGCCTGGCCCGGCTAGTTCCAGTTTCTTATTGGCTAGCTCTTACATATTGTTCTAACCCATTTCTAATATTCTGTGTAGCCCATGAGCTGGCTTACCAGAGAGGATCTTAACCTGCGTCTGTCTGGAGCGGGAGCATCATGGCGACTCCTCCTAAGCTTCCTTCTCCCAGCATTCTCCTCTGTTTTCTCCACCCACCTAAGGGTGGGCCTTATCAAGGGGCCTAGGCAGTTTCTTTATTAATAAGAAATCACTCCCACATCAGAAGGGGAAGGGGAAGGGGAAGGGGAAGGGGAAGGAGGAGAAGAAACAAAATATACTTTTACAACAATTCCCTTGAAAATCAAATTTAAAATTAACTATGTCTAGAAGTCAATCAGATAATACTTTACACGAAAGCAAACATGGGGGAATGGGGAGAGTTCTGAGAAAGTTAAAACAAAAACCAAATAGAAAAGTCAAGGAAGTATAAGCAATAAAGATTAGCTAAGAAGTTAATATAAATGAGAGAGCAAAATAATGGGAAAGATAAGGAAATTGCAAAGCTATTTATTTGGGGTGACCATTCAGATAATTAATCCTTCATGAACCTGAGAGAGAAAGAGAGGTTTAAAACATAGTTACCAAGCAGATTATAAGAATAACTAAATAGAACCTACGACACTTTAGTATTAAAGTTGAAGCTTTAAAAAATTAGCAGTTTTCCAGAAAACATAAAATGATACAGCTTAGAAAATAATAAGAAGAAATATAAAATGTTCCTCCCACAGGAAAGACTTGGTGGTAAAAGCCTGCCATTTAAAAGCCAGCTGGCTGCAAGCTGAAACTATCTAATGGCTTTTGGGAGTTAATAATTTTAATATAACATACCTATAGTATATAAAAGATGAAATTTCACTGGCTTGTTCATCAAAACTAGTGCAGTTTTAACAACAAAAACTAATAAAATTAGAACAATACTCAAATAACTTTACAGATGAATGGCACTTATGAGTCAAATTTCTGCTAAAATTCTAAGTAAAAGATTCAAAATTAAATAGATCTGAAGTCTTGAAAGAATACAAAAGAGTTCAAGTTCAAACCAAGAATAATGCTTAGGTAATAATCACTGTGAAGGAAATTCAACAACTCAATTGTTGGCCACTGTTATCCAAGAGACTCCTAAAACACAGAGGTTATTGCTATTGTTCTTAGTTGGCCCCCAGAGATGGAAGGTAACTCCCTTTTGCTGAAGACACCATGCACTTCAGACACAGGGCTAACGGGCCCCAGAGCTGGAACTGACCTTACAGTTCCTCCCAAAGGACTAGTTTTCTTGGTACTAGAAAGTGCCATCCAAGCTTCCAAAGGAGAGAATCATCTGATAGACCTATCCAGCTCTGATGCCTATGAACCACAACAACCGGCATAGTAAAATAATCCTAAGTGTGCAGTAGTGGCACAAATAACTTGGTAGTAACCAGCAGCTCTCTAATCGGACTTAAAATCCACTCAACAGGAAATCTTGTCTGGCATCGAAATCCAGTCAACTACCCAGGGTTAGTGAAGTCGTGGATCGTGGAGGAGAACCTACAACCAGCACTTCATTAAGCCAGGCTAATGCCCAATTACACTCCATTTGTCTTTATACCCACAGATAAGTGTGTAGTCTTCACTCCTCATCAAGAAAACTCCTCTTAGCAAGAGATGGAGAGCTCTACAGAAAACCACTCAGAATGCAGAGTTGTGGAGCCCAGACCCAACAGATATATTTGCAACAAAATTCCTACACCTCAGCCTCCAGGAAGCACTGTGAAAGAGCAGGCAGAAAGATTGTAAGAGCCAGAGGAGCAGGAAGTTTGCCCTGAGATTGTGTCCCCTAGGAATGTCATGGGCTACACACATAAAGTTTCACCAACATTTCTGCCTAAAAATAAGCCGAACAAAACAGCAGTGGGCATGCCAAAGTGGATAGAGGCCTCCACAAGGCCCTCAACCCTACTCAAAATCTACAGGCAACTAAGAACACTGAGAGTCAGAGAGTTCCCCAGGGAAGAGCACATCAATTAGTTATTCAATTGCAAATAGTCAGCCCTTAAGACATATATAAAATAACATTAATATCATGTAGTCTGAGCAGATTGTACTTAAGAATATATATGCATGTTACATATAGAGGCATATATATAAATATGCATGTAACAGCAACTAATGAAAGAAGAGGCCATCAATTCAAAAGAGTGCAAGAAAGGGTATAGGGGAGGAATGGAAAGGGAGAAATGGTAGAACTATGCTAAAATTTCAATAATAAAAGAAAAATGTCAAAAGTGAAAGCTTTTGTTAAAAGAAAGAAAGAAAAGGAAGAGAAAATTGAGTATCTGTCAGAGGGATGGCGGGATGCCAGTTTAAAAGGGGAAAATGTTCAGTATGTAATAAACCCAAAAGCATCACTGAAAATGGGGAAAGCTGAAGTTATTTCATTTAACTGCAGAAGTCTTCAGGGTTACCCACAACCCCCAGTACAGTCCGGCACAGTCAGTTATCTGACAGAAGAATTCAGCCCACAGATATCCTGCAAGACTGTAGGGGAGATTCGATTCTGTGCACAAATTCTATGCAGAAGAATTCTGGGGGGAGGGGGGAAGCTATCCAAACTAAATCAATAATTTGCTAAAGTAAATACACAAAAGTTAACAGTTTTATGAGCTGGTAAATTCATGAAAATAGCTACTAGGGAAATGCTGTGTTTTTCACAGGGACAAAATCCATAAAACAATTTAAAATTCAGTAAGAAACACTGTTCATGCTATGTGAAGAAAACTGTAAAAAAAATCTTACTGAATGATTCAAAACACGGTCTGAACAAATGGAAAAGTAAACTGTTATTGCAAGACAAGTTTCGGTATTATGAAATGCCAATTCTTAGTAAGAAATATAATTGAATCATATGCAAAAATAAACACCCGAAAATAACAAAGGCAAAACTTTTAAGCTTGGTGAGTCAAGTAAAAGTGGGAGGCTGCCGTTACCGGCTACTAAGTCACAGCTGAAAGTCACTATAACCCATAACCAAAATAAGTAACATTGGCATTGGGAGAGATGGCAGATTAAAGAAACAACAGAGAGGAGCCAGGAACAGATCTCAGTTGATACAAAAGCATAATAAGGGACACAGTTGGTGTTCCAAGGCAGTGGGGAGAGGCAGGTTTATTGAGCAAATGATGCTGGCACAGACAGCGATCCATCTGGCAGAGACATTTTGGGTACCCCTCACACTAGGCATGAAGCAAACACAAAAGAAAGCAAAAGCTTAAATGGAAATATAGTAGCATGACAATAATCCAGAGCAAGCTTCAGAAGGGTATTTCAGAGTGAACAGGTAGGTTTTTAACAAACAGCAGAAGAGGGCAGAAGGAGTTGAGCTCAGGAGACACAGAAATAAATTTTGTCTAGCTTGTATGTAATATAGCATAAATATAGGTATTTGGTGTCAGAAAAGGTTCACTATGTAAGGGGGAAAGACAAGTCCCTTCTTGGCATCCATGTGGGGCTGTGCTCAGGACTCCCTGCAAACAGCAGAAGGTACAGGTGCTCAAACTCACTGTACAAAACCCCTGGTGTTCGCATGGAGCCCACCAAAAGACTTCCCCGAACTTCACCTCCTCTCTATGACTTGGACTGCATCACGCAATGAAAATGCTGCGCCCACTGTTGTTATTCTTCGACAATAATGGCATGAGATGTCTGCACAAGTTTAGCATAGACACGCTTGCCCTTCGAAGAATATCTTCAATCTGAGTTTTGTTGAACCTGTGGATGGAAGACCGGCTGCACAAATAAACATCAATGACAGCGAATCCTCTGGCACCAAGTATCTCCAATGTCTAAAGAGAATTATAGACAGAGAAAGGGAAATGTCTATAATATACACAGAGCTTTCATGAATTGCTAAAATAGAGATGCAGAACCCCAAAGTCATACAGACAGTAGAAGTGAGATGACTTCACAGCACAAATCCTGATGGGCAGCAATAAACGAAAAGATGTTCAATTCCCCTGTGGTCAGGGAAGTGGGTAAAGGTCAGATCAGGCATTACTCCTAAAAAGGCATAGCACCCCCACAAATCATGGGGTGGGTGAAGAGCTCTCTCGTGGCCCTAGTGGAAACATCAGTGAGAGGTGGTAAAGAACTCAGGGTCCCAGCAGAAAAGACAGCGGAAGCTGGTAAAAGCTTTCATGGGGTTCCAGTGGAAATATCAGTGGAATTTGGTAAAGAAATATGCCATGGTCCTGGTATGAATGGCAGTGGAAGATTATAGAGAACACCTCCCCCAAGATCCTGGTTAGGACATCATAGGCTGCTGTTATGCCAAGCATCCTGGCAATGCCGCTCTGAAGATACCTTGTCTTCTTCAAACCTAGCAGCTCATGGTCAGCAACCCAGTCTGCGAGAATTGTTAGTGAATTACAGACTTTTAAATCAATCATAATTAGGCTTATAGTAGACTAAAATGAAAAATGAGAGGAGAAGGAAGAGGGGAAATACAGATATTAAAAGAGATACTTGAACAGGTTTTCACAAAATGTGATGGCAAAATATTATACCGTCTATAAAGAAGAGCTGTAGATCTGTTTTCTAGATGGCACCCCAGATCTGGAACAAATCCAGATGTCTGTCACAGGAGAGTAAACAGACCGAAGCATGTATGCTCATAAAATAGAATGTTGTTCAGGGTGGGAAATTTATGATATTGCAACAATCTGGAGGGTTTTCAAGAGTATCACGCTGTGTGAAAGACACTTCAGACAAAAGCAAAAATCATTTTTTTTTTTTGTATACACGCACGCACAAAGAGAGAGGGAGAGAGAGTTCTAGAAGCAATAGCGCCATCCAATCCACAGTGGGAAAAATTCCGAGGTCATCTTGGGTGGGGCTGGAGAGGAGGTGACTGGGAAGGGCAGGGAGTGTCCCCCTTTGTATTCTGTGTCTCTCGGCAGGGAACCAGCTACCTTTATCAAAACTCATCTGATATGCTCAAGGCCGTAGATGCAGATTGTATGCAAAATTTACCTCTGAAGGGAAAACAAGCATTGCACGCTAGATAATGACATGCCTGCATGCAGTGTTTAGGGAGATGCACACTCACTTTGTAGTCTCCTTAGATATTTATCAAAAGATGAAGATGGTTAAACAGAGAGATAAACGGAAAATTAAGTACAGCTTGAACATCTGCCATAGGATAGAGTCCAAAATCCAAAACCTCTGAGCATAATACCATGAGCAGAATTGCTCACTACATAGGAAACTTCATTTCGTGTTCAAAATTAATAAATATATTGTTTGGTCATGTGGTAGATGGTACATACTTTTAGTCCCAGCACTTAGGAGGCAGAGGTAGGCAGATCTCTGTGAGGTCGAGGCCAGCCTGGTCTACAGAGCAAGTTGCAGAACAGGCCCCAAAGTTACAGAAAAACCCTTTCTTGAAAAACCCAAATATATACATATATATTGTTTGATATTGTTTTAGAGTCTTATGTAAATGGTGTTTATGAAGCATAAGGAAATTTAGTATTCAGACATGAATCCTAAGTCCAGAGATACATTATCATGCATATACAGATATTCCAAAATTTAAAAAAATCCTGTGTTTGACTCACTTGGTCACTTACTGCTAAGGGAAGGGGGCTCCCATAGACCTACTGGTTCAAGGGGTATCTACCAAGAAGGCGAGATATAACAAATGGTTAGATTCTCCTTCATAATGCCATGTATACTTTTTGTATATCTGTAAAAAACACCCTGCTTAGTTGCATGAACACAAAGAATGAGAGCTGAGACCTAAAAGAAAGGTATTAGCAAAGGAACAGGAAATATGCAGGGGTAAGTGCAAGAATAGCAGTCACTGCTTTTGTTTTACTGTGCAGTTAAGTTAAACCTATAGGCCTTGGCCTTTCCCATACCTGAGAAAACAGAGCTGTTCCTGTGGTCTTGGGGACTGTCTGCACACTTGCCCTGTGTCTGTATGGGTCCTAGTCTTCTTAAAAATTCAACCAGGCAGATATTCCAAATTTGGGTGACTGTCTAAAACTAGCCAACCATGTACCCAGCCCAGAGTCATGGCAGGTAAAGGGGTTTAGAGAGGCCAAGTCTCATTGATGTTTGTTTCCTAATAAGGATTCTAGGATTCTGAAGTACAGAATAGAAGGGCAGGGGCAAGGACTGTCACCAGGCCTCTGGGCTCTGGGCTGGCCTCCAAGAACTAAAGTCAGTAGCTGAAGGCTGCGGCCTGCTTGACTCTGCCCAAAGGAAATGTGGTATGACTCCCATCTCTGCCCTCCTCCGTAGCACCAGCTTCTTGAGCTTCTACTTAACCAAATCCATGGAGGTAGCAGCCCAGGGCATCCAGCAGGTAAAATAAACAGACAAACAAACAAACTTCAAAGGAGGCCACAAGGCTGCAGGCTTCTAGAATGTACACCACACATAGGTGTCTAGGAGAGCAAGACTGGTTTCTCCTATCCCAACCCCAGGGCCTGGGGAGGAGCCCAGATGACCCACAAAGGCTATATGGATCTTGGGTGGGAAGAGTGTTGCCTATGAGTGCTGTTTCCCAGCTTTTGCCAGTGGGCTACCCCTAGGCCGGGCTTGGTTAAGGCCATATACAATTGCATCCACATACTCTTTGAGGTCGCAGTACATGCCATCTGTAAGTAATGGGTCCTTTCGCACAGGTGGCACCCCATGACGCTTGTCCCTGCCAAGTGGCTGAAATGGCTTTGCTTCAGCACACCACACCAACAGCAGCTCCACTAAGTAGCCTATCCGGGTGCCATTTTCCTGTGGTTGAATAAACTCAATAAATTAAAACAAATATCTCAAATGGCATTCATATCTTCTACCTAAAGTAGTTGTGAAATTGGAAGCAACCTAGAGAATTTTAGCCCTGCATCCTGATCTCTGTAGCCTAGGAACAAAGACCACACATTCAGGAGGAAGACTGGCTGACGCTCCAGATGCCTGACTGTAAGTGGATTAACGAAGATAAGCCCTAGCCTTAGCCGGACAAAGAAGTTAAAGGTATTGTTGACCTCAGGTGCTGAGAGAGAATTAAACAAGAGGATACCAGTTGGGAGGACAGCATACAATTTTGCCATTGTTGGTTATTAAATATGACCACTTTAAAATAATTCTGTAGTTTCTCTAGAATGCAAAGCAGCTACCTAGATAAGATGTTTCCACACCAATTAATTCCTGGCAGGAGAGTGATGGAGGTGTTTAGAGTAGCTCGGCTCGTTAGGAGAGATGTTCCCAGATGAGACTCATAGACGAGAATATGAGAGAGGGAGGGAGGGAGGGAGGGAGGGAGGGAGGGAGGGAGGAAGGAAGGAAGGAAGGAAGGAAGGAAGGAAGGAAGGAAGGAAGGAAGGAAAGAAGGAAAGAAGGAGAGAAGGAAAGAAGGAAGGAAGCACAGTTATGATGTCCCTACAGGAAGGGTCGTTTCTTGACCATAAAAATGATACTTAAACCAACTTTGTTTTTGTCTTACTGTGCAGTGAAGAGCAAGAATCCACAGAAAGTCTCTGAGTTGCATGACCTTGTCACTTATTAACTGTTCCACTTATCTAAACATTTGCTCGCCTGGGGCCCTTGGCCATTGTCTGCCCTGAGCTGGCCCTACCCCTGTCCCAGGCTGTTCTATCTCTAACTGTGTGGAGTACTGTGAACAGCAGGGGCCCAGTCTTGCCCTTCCTGTACCTCAGAAGCCAAGGGGTTCTGACTAGTAACTGTTTAGGCATTTTAAGCTCAAACCTTGAGGCTTTCCGATCAGTCTCTTGGCTTTTTTGTCTCATCATCTAGAAAGCTCAGTCTCCAAGACCACACTCTCCCCCTTTATCAGTTTCCACACACTTATGGGGTGAACTCTGCCCTTTCTCAAAGAGGAAGTAACTTAAGAGGTTACAGGGTACAGCTTTCTTCCTTGTTTAATTCCTCAGTGAAAAGGCACAGATGTCTATACTGTACTATATAGTGTTCTCTAATTAAATGGAACACAGTGGGGCCACTACTGCGCAAGTAAGGATGCCTTCCAATGGGTGGTAGTGGAGCATCTGCATTGCAGCTTGTAGAAAAATGGCTTCAAGCAGATGCATGAAGCTCTCCCATTGGCAAGATATAGGGCTTGGCTTCAGAGTTAGCTTCTCAAAGCTCACTCCTAAAGTCAGCTGGTCATAGGAAGTATCTAAAGACAGACTCAAATGCAAAGACCAAGACTGGATGATACCATTATAATGGGATACAGTACTGAGCAAAATGTTGGTCTGCCAATCAAAACGTCTGCTCCCTGGAGCTACAGGATGCTTCCCTTACCTGTATTTTAAGTCAGACATTGATACTGTACTTTCGGAAGAAATTTACCCAACCTATCTACATGATATAGTAGTAGGAAAAAGCACTTCTATTTTGTTGGAATGGTTTGTGATACCTAAGTGTCCTTTGTGTGGACAGTTGGTATTGCAGGCAGTTTGATATCTGAAAGAGAGAGAGAGAGAGAGAGAGAGAGAGAGAGAGAGAGAGAGAGAGAGAATAATAATAAAATGGCCTGACCCAAGCTCAAACTATACAATTTGGGTTTGGGGTATTTGTTCCATAACATGACAGACTGACTTCCTGAGCAAATTCACCTCCTTATAAGACTGCATAAAGCTCCTTCCATGCCCAGCTCAGTTTCGGTTCTAAAGTAGATTTTATAGATATATATTGACCAGGTAGTGTCTGAATCAGTGGTTTGTAAGAAGGAAAGTGCCATGCAAATATTTGGCCTTATCACATCTCTTGGGTAGGAATACACGTATGCAGTAGGCCTGTTCCATCTGTGTCTAAGATGTACAATACGACTGTTAAATTTTGAGTAACAGCTGAGAGCCTTTTCTCAGAACAAGTAAAGCAGTAAACTGGACTTAGAACTCAAAATATCCTGTAGACGGTCTTTCAGTCTCTCCTGGGCAAAACTCTGGAGCCACTGAATTCTCTAGTCAGAAATCAGTGAAGATAGTATCTTAGCAACCATCTAACTGGATTTTTTTCTTTATAAAAAAATGAAATTGACAAACAATTCTGAATAGCATTACCCACAAAACACTGGAACATTGATTGCACATTTAGAATTAAATGAAAGCTATCTTTAACAGATTTATGGAATTCGTATGTTGGTGACAGGATAGACCAGTGCATCTCAAGAGAGGGAAAGGGGTGGATTAGCTCCCCAAGAAGTACCCACGGTGTCTGAAGATATTTTTGGTTGGTACAATTAAGGATGGAGGTGCTACTAGAACCCAGTGGGCAGTGGAATACAGTGTTGCTGTTCAACATCTGACAACACACCGAAAACTCCCCAAACAAACAGCTTTCAAATCCCAAATCACGATAGTGTTGAGAAATCTCAGGAAAGAGATAGGCAGATCAGTTTGCATCTGTGTAGGAAGATAGTTGGATAGATGGAGTGGGTGGATACGTGGATCGATGAATGGATGGATGGATGGATGGATGGATGGATGGATGGATGGATGGATGGATGAGTAGACAGACGGATGGACAAACAGATGGATGAATGGATGGACATATGAGTAGATGGATGGGTTAAAAGATCTACTAACAAGACTGACTGAGAAATTCCTTTGAGTCAGAAGGCTGATTCACAGTGTTTTATCTTTTCAGTTTTCGTGTAGTGTTGTCATTCAGTTTCCTGTTGATCAAACTTGCATGCCTTTCTAAGCAGGTGACCTTTCTAAGCATGATCAGTCGTACTGAAGAACAACAGAGTATCTCATAGCAACAACAAGAAATAATCACCATCACACATGCTCTCTGAAAAAAAAAGAGGAAAATGTAAATGATTGCTTCAAGACACTAGAACTTTTACATTAGAAAATGTGGAAATAAAAGAGCTGGGAAGGAAAAGCGCCTGTGTTCCTGTATCTTTAGACATGCTGCATTTGAGAGACAGTCTCTGGGTTATACTGGGAGTCAGTCTGGCCTAACGGTGAGGTCTGGGTTCAGTGAGAGACTTTGCCTCATAAAATAAGGTGAGGTATAATTGATAAAGAAACTCAACATTGACTTCTGTACGCATGTATACACACATGCAAATACCCTCCCACCCATATGTGCACACACACATGAACAAATAACATGGCACACAGAGAATTGAAAGTATAATTAATTAATATAACAAAAACTAAGGATGAATAGCTGATGATCAGTGGCATCAATTTTCTTTTATCAATAGAAGGAAGAATGACCATGACCAATTAAAATATTTAAATAACAAGAAAAATTATACTTCACAAATGTCCATGATATAAGAATGACCAAATATTGAAATTTATTTTCTAATCTTTCTGAAACTTCCAGAATTTGCTGGTTCTTTTCCAATGAAAATAGACAAAGTTGCAAAGACAGCTGATCATCATCACAGACAGCCATCCTCATCAATAGCAACATGGGCCTTTCTGCCTTCCTTTTGGATTAGATCTTACTGCTTCCCACAGAACTTCCACAAGGTGTTTGGTGTGAACTTGCCAACAGATGCTTACATTCTAAAGGCAAGAATACAGCGATCCCTTAGCAAATTTGATTCTGTGCTAAGGGAAAAAATGATAACGGGGACCTGAGGTGGCAGTTGTGACTGATGCTCCACACGGACTGTACCACTCAGGGCAACAGTGACTACAGGTGAGAAGTGGCACAGAGTGGCTTGATTGCTGCCTTCCACAGTCTGGCCCCAGCATTCAGCTACATAAGCATCCTCTGTAAAAGTTGCTTCACAGTCAGAAACCAAACTCCAACCACGAGATTGCAAAAGTATTTCCACATTGTAAACAAAATCCAAGAGTCTGAGTCAAGCTTACCATCATCCTAACTATTCTTATAGCTGGAAAGGAAGCTGTGAGTCTATCCATGCAGGTACCCTGCCTCCTCCATGGAGATGTGATGCCAAACTCACTGTGTTCAAAAATGGATAGGCAGTCGTAAAATTTATGTATGACATATGACCTGCAGACTGATAGATACATATAACTCAAACAAAGAATCTTTACATTTATATTGAAAATAAGTTATATAATAGTCTATGCCCAGGAAGAGAATACAGTTTTAGCAATCATTGATTTCAGCCACTAATCATATGTGTGCATATGCAGATTTGAATATACATGCATATATATGTGTGTGAATATATGTGTATGTTCATGCATATGTGTGTATACACATTCATAAATACACATATGCATATGAATATACAATTAGCCAATGGTGACAGCATCAGCAAAATGAACTGCATAAAACATTCTGTTAACTCTGATCTTTAGAACAAACAAGTATCAGAGTCATTGGTATTTCATCTCCTACATCACTTTCTTTCCATACTTGAGATGTTACACAAGACATTCGGTACATAGTGTTGCCAATTTATGTTCATAGTTTAAAAGCATATTAACTAAGAATGGAGTATAAAGATTTGGTTAATAATAATAATAACAACAACAACAATAGATGTAGGTGTCATTAAGCCTGTTTGTCATTTTCCAGAAACAAGTTCTAGCTTTAGGAAAACATCAATTCCTTAACCAGAGCAAGAAAAAGAGCATCCCTGTGGAGGCCTGGCTAGAGATGGCAGACATGACTGTGGCTTGCTCACCTTCTAACCTAGAGCCTCCAAGGACCAGGCCTGGCTAGAGATGACAGATACAACTGTGGCTTGCTCACCATTCTAACCTGCAGCCTCCAAGGTCCAGGCCTGGCTAGAGATGAAACACATGACTGTAGCTCGTTCACCATCTTAACGTACAACCTCCAAGGCCCAGGGAGGTGAGCTATAGACCACTGGAATGTGAGGCTTGACTTGGCCAGGATCCCAAGGATGCTGACTACCAAACAGAACTCTAAGAGGAATCTAGAGGGCACTGGAGCCATTGGAGGCAACACTAACTCGGGGTGGGGAGAGGAGAGGAGACATGCCTCACCTGTTATGGGTCTCTGAGCTGAGCCCTGGTAGTAAGAAGCCCAGGGAAGAGCCACCAGAAGTATCCAGGGAGAATCCTATGGTTCTGCTGGGCTGCCTCCCTCTGAAGAGCCTGCTAGTTCTCACTTTCACAGCCATCATGCAACAGTCATCAGCATTGATGGAACATCAAACACCAAGAGTACCAGACCTGAGAACATCAAGGTACCAGATGCCAGCACTATTAGAGAGTTCCCAAAGCCACCAAAATGTTACATCTCCTTTCACCCAAGTTCCTCCTCCTCAGAGCTTGTCGACGAATGACAGAGACTTCCAGCACACAGAGTGATCTTCTTTTTTCTCAGTCTCAGAACGGATAGCATCCTCCACTCTACCCAAACTGTCTTTATATCTTAGCGTGGGAACTGCAGCCCACATATGTGACGTCCTAACATTGGCTCCTTTCCAGCTTCCATGCTGTTGCTAGGTTTCTGACAAGAAACTGCCCTGTAGATATATATGGCCCTGAGAGAAAACGTTAAAAATCAGAACACCTGCAACATTCAGGTCATACTGATTTAAACATAGATTTCAGGTGCTCTTTGACACGGAAATAAATATGCCCTTTCAATCATCTCTCCTCATTGGTTAACCAGCCAGGTTGAAGAGGAGAGAATGAGGCACACAGTAGACTATCCCCTATGTTTAATGGTAGAACTTCCCCCTAGATTTCAGAAAAAGCATTGAACTGACCACCTCCACTATGCCTGTCAAGTCAGTCAGCCTTCTGTTACCAAAATGACAACTATAACTACTATGGAGATATTGGACTCACAAGAGAAAAGAGCTGTCTTGGCCTGCGTTTTTAGAGGTGTTGGTGCATGGTTGGAGGGCCTATGGCTTTTGGGTCTGAGTGAAAACAGCAAAAACACAGTAGGAGCAGACATGACCAAATACTCAACTCAAAGCAGAAAGTCAAAAGCAAGGAACAGGAAAGGAGTGTCTACGGTTCCTACAGAGGCACTCTACCAGATTCCAAGTCTTACGGGCTCCATCACCGCCCAGTAGCACTCTACTTTAACACAGCATCTTGGCGCTCCAGACCCTAATTTCAGAGGTTCAAAAATAGATTTACACAGCAAAGATAATTTAGGGCTAAGGCTTCAGTTCAGTGGTAAAGCACTTACCTGGCGTGTCATACCACAACTGACTCTACCAAGATGGAAGGAGAAAGGTCAAGCATGGGATTTCCTGTGTGCTGTAAGATGTTTAGTAGGACCCTAGGCCTCTGCTCTCTAATTCGCATGGTGCCTTCTTCCTGACAGATGTTGTTAAGTATCTTCTGAGGACAAACATCCCAGGGGGACTCTCTGGCCTAAAAATCCTGCTACTCCTCCTCTTTCACTCCACACAGTGGCTCACAGAGTGGCTCATTCGAGCCTTGGGAGAGATAACAATTCATCCCAGGTTGGGCCAGTCTTTACCCAAGACTGCCTGTGGTCCAGTATTGTCCCACTTCACCAACCTGAAGAGACTTCCCTGGGAGCTGCTGTGTGTGTCTTAGACTTTCCACAAGACTAAATACTGGGAGGACCAGCTTGCCTGGCCATACTCACTGTTCAGTGCTTTTAACAAAAGTCCAAGAATGCAAGTTTCAAACCACAGACATTGATATACAAGTTTCTATCCACAAAGCTCTATGAATCTAGCCACAGGGACCCAAACAAACAAAGCAAGTTCATCTCTTACCCTAAACACTACTTTGCAGATTGTGGAGAAGTGACACTGGCTGTCACTTTAGAAGGCTACTGTGAAAACATGGATTACATGACGACAAGGTGAGTTCACAGACCTTTGTAAACTCCAGAGTGAACCCGGGCCGCAGGCAGGCAGAGCCCGAGGACTACATGGCTTATAGTATCTTCATTGTGTAATCCGACTCTCTGTCAGCACTCTGGTTCTAGCCAGCTTCACTGACTTCCAAATAACAATGTAATCACTCTGTAATCTGTGTATTTAAGAAGGCTCACATGGGCACAGCCCTTTGCCATTTCCTTGAAGCCGTCAGCACAGTAACATCTAGAACAAATCTCCTTCCCAGGAAAAGGCTTTTCGCCAGGGTTAGCATCATCGTGAGGGGCAGGGAGAAGCCCTTCATTCACTGGTTGCCTGAACCAGCAAAGAGCTAAAATCCTATCAGGAATTTCATATGGCTTCTTGGGAGCCTGAGGCAGGAGGATTGCAAGCTAAAGGCCTTCCTGGGAAGTACAGTGAGTGCAAGTCTAATGTGAGACTTGTAGCAAGACGTTGTCTCAGAGTGCTAAGTAAGAGGGCTGAGGACATAGCTAAGTGGTAGCACGTATCAAGCCTTATGTTGGGTCCTTAGTGCTGAAAAATATCTTATAATTTAAAAGGAAAAACAAAGAATGTATACAGCAGATAGCACTCCTCATCAGGAATCCAGACAGAAAGAGTCAGCTTCCTAGATTTTTGCAGGCTAACAGCGTAGATGGGAGGATGACCATGTGAATGTGGCCAAACTCGTCTCTTCCTAATTAATGTCCAGTCTCTCTGTCCTTGTATTTCATTTGAACTTACCCTTCCAAGTCTCGGTATCTAAGCACACAAGGACCATTATCAGGTAGAAGCAGGCAAGTTTGTCCTTTCTCTGTCTAGCGCCTTTATCTGCAGTTAATTGGATGCTCCTTGGAACCCAAGCCTTTAGAGGTTGGATAAGCTGTGTGGGGAGAGCTCTCCTAGTCTGTTGACGAATCTCTCTTACGGGAGATCTTCATGAAACAATGCCCTGGGCAACCGTCTGCCACCTTTGCATAGTTCACTCTTCAGCTTGTGAGATCACAGCTGGATGGAATCTTTCAGAGTCTTTCCAGCCTGAAATCTCCCAGCTCCATCAGAGAAAGGACAGCCCTGAAGGCGACAACGCAGGGATCTTTCAAAACTTTTCACTGACATTTCTGGAAGCCTGATTTCTATATGAGCACAAGACCCACCAGTGCATGTCCACCCTGCTCCTTTCCTCTGTGGAGGAGGGAGGCATGGCCAGTTGCTTCTTCTTCCGCACGCTGAAGTGTCTGTGCCCTGCTTATTTCCCCTCCTTGGTGGGAACTAGGGAGGTGACAGACAGAACACGCTTCTGCGAGAACTTTGTTCCCTGAAACTGGGACTGACCTGAAGGAAGTTAACTTGGTCAGACAACAGTAGGCTCCCTGAGGGAGTCTATCACCAGAGCAGATACCAAATCCAACCCAACTGACAATGGAGATTGACCTTCACAGAGGTAGAATACAATTGGCAGTGATATAATTTATATGTAAACTGTTGCCGCACAAAAGAGAATCTAAACGTTTCTTCTTAGGAAGGGACTCAGACGAATCAATCAGACACCTTGCAAAGACAGTAGTTGAAGAGCTAAATCAGAAAGATGGGTGAGAGTCAGGGATAAAGATGGCACATACCTACTAAGAAAGAAGGCTTAAAACTTCAAGACACGGGCTGCAACTAGGCAAGACCAGACCATAAAATATGGAGGACAGCTAGTAGGGAACGCGCTACCAGGCCACCTCAGATGTTAGCCAGCCCCTGTCTGTGAAAGATGGAGGCTTGAACAGCATGCTCCGATAGCTTTTCTTTTCAACGTCTGCTCTAAGGAAAAAATGCAATCTAGCCTAGAAAAACTCACAAGAACAGCTGCACATTCCATACAGGTGTGATTTTTTTAAAAAAAAAAAAAAGGTCAGAGCAATCGTGATTGATGTTTTTTAATGTATCTCTGTTTTTATGATTAATATCTATTCCTTTATTGATAGCATCATTTTTATTTTCAGTAAAGCGGGGTCACTTATTTCATATGTGATCTTTTCTCCTATAGCTGAGATCTGGTTCATCAGCATGTCTCAACACCTAGTAGAAAGATCCTGGTGCATTCAGAGCTCCTGTATTACCACATACACAACCTCAAACTCTGCTGTAAAGACTAAGTGGTGTGCTCGCTTCATACGTATACTAAAATTGGAATGATGCAGAGAAAATTAGCATGGCGCCTGCGCAAGGATGCCATGCAAATTCGTGAAGCGTTTCGTGTTTGTGGATATTAGATGTCAGGCAAAGGATTACCAGACTACAATCCTCAACCCCAAAGAAGCTAGAAGGAGGACCCTAAGAGGGACCCAAGGATCTCTCAGGGAAGAGGAAGTAGGTGGGATGTCCTGGGTAAATGGGGGTGTGTGGGATGAGGGATGGGAATATGAGGGATCAGGATGGTCGAGTTGTGGGCCGAATAGAGCAGGAGAGTGATGAGGGAAGATAACTTGATAGAGAGGACCATTGTGGGGTTACGGAGAAACCTGGTGCCAGGAAGGCTCCTGGGAACCCACAAACATGACCCCAACTAAGACTCCTAGCAATAGTGGAGAGGATGCCTGAACTGGCCATCTACTGTAATTAGATTGGTGATGGCCCTAGTTGTCATCATAGAGCCTTCATCCGTACCTGATGCAGAGATCCACAGTCGAGAGCTAAGTAGAGTTGAAGAGAGGGTAGAAGGATTTGAGAAGGTAGAATGATATGAGCAAGGGGGGGAGGGGGGTCAAGGTCATGATGGGGAAACACACAGAGACAGCTGGCCTGAACCTGTGGGAGCTCATGGACTCTGAACAGTCAGAGAGTCAGAAATAGACTGGCCTAGACACTCTGCATCTGGGTGACAGTTGTGTAGCTTGGTGTTTTGTGGGGCCCCTAGCAGTGGAACCAGGACTTGTTCCCGATGCATGACCTGGCTCTTTGGAGCCTATTCCCTGTGGTGGAGTGCCTTGTTCAGCCTTGATACGGCAGGGAGGAGCTTGATCCTATCTCAGCTTGATATGCCAAGCTTTGTTGTTTCTCTTACCCCATCTAAGTGGAGATGGAGGAGGATTGGATGGGGGGAGGTGCAGGAGGAGCCAAATAAGGGAGTGGGAGGAGAGGAGAAAGGGGAAACTGTGGTTGGTATGTAAAATAAATTTTAAAAAATGATGAGAAAAAAACTAAGTGATATTCGGTTTTTATTTTATAGATAAAGTAGTGTGCCACTCATCTCTGCCCTCAGGGTGTAGCTGCAGCCATAGTCATGTCTAAATGAACGAGCGTGCACTGTCCCAATAAAACTTTATTCATAAAAATCGGAAGCAGACTGGAGGGAACAGGACATAGTCTGCCTACTTCTGTTGTAGACAAAGGTATTTGTTCTCAGTGATTTGAAAATGGGGCAGTTAATCAATAGTTCCCTAGAAACAGGGAAGAAACCTCTTGGGGCTGAGTTGGAGTAATTTACCCATCCTTATAGACATCCGCTCTGATAAACTGAAGGTAACAGAATGCCAGGAGCCGGAAAACTTTGGAGTAATCCCTATTCACGCTAAAGAAACCACTGAGTACCTTACGCAGGCTCTCTCACTCCCTTATTCTGACCCTCATATCTGTGGCTTGGGCTTACATTCCATATGTCTGGGGCAGAACTCGCTGCCCGTGTCCTAACTTCACCTTTGTGGGGGAGTGAGCAGCTTTTGCCTTGAGAAGGAGGAGAATCCAGAACTAGAAACACAGAGTCCAACCAAGTGGGATATTTAACCACACCGACCATTTGGCAGCATGCCAAGCTGCTGATGCCACAGATCTGACAGTGCCCATATCAACTACATCCAGAGAAGCACTTCTCACCAAAGTCAGAGCCACTCCAGGGATCCAAAAGATGATCAGGTTGAAAAGAAATACTTAGTTCCCTTATTTAGTATGAGTGCAAAGCAGTCGGTCACCACTTGAGCTTGGGTTCACTGATGGAGAGGGCCTAGACATTTACTTCTGGAGAATGGCATTCCTTTCAGTAATATTGTATCCAAGGCCCAACTAAGAAACCATTAAGGACCTACTTCCTGTTGGTTTCTCCCAAAGTACTACTATAAGGTTCCAAGGGCACAGCACTTTTCCAGGCAAACAGTCATTAAAACATCACACAGTACATAGGACCGTGGTCACTGTAAACTTAACCCACTGCAAGGACCAGCTACGTGAGCCTAAGAAGCAAAATTACAGCTATGAAGTAGTAAATACTTATTTTATGGCTGGGAGGGTCATCACAACATGAGGAACTGTAATAAAGGGTCTCGGCACTAGGAAGGTCGAGAACCACTGCTCTATAACATTCTTTTCCTCACCTCTACAACTCCATCCCTGTGGCCTGACCCCAGGCCCAACCCCTCATCCCACCACACACTCACACACACACGCACACACACATACACTCACCTGTTCCTAACATTGCCTGTCTCATCTCCCCAGTTCATCTATGTCAGAATAGGGCTAACATCCACCTCTCCTACATGATATGACCCTAAGACATAGTTCCATATCTCCATATATGTCTTTAAGTTAGCTTCGCTGTCATACCTGCCCCCATGGTGCCACCTCCTCTCTCTACCCATGGGCCCGAGGCTCAAGTCAGTTCCACCTTCTTGCCAGAATTTCTCTGCTAAAAGCTTCATCTTCTGCTTTACTCCTAAGACACTGAGCATGCCATGTTTTAATATTCAGCTCCTAAAAGATAGAGACCACTCTCTGCCTTAGCTCCTGCTTGCTAAGCACAGAAGGAACACAATAGTGTTGACAATGAGCACTGGTCCCATTCACTCTACAGGGCTCTATTGGCGAGCTGCAGAGTCACTACATCTCAACAGTGTATGTACTCCTGAGATTACGACTGGGAAGAAATTTGTGCAAGAAAAAGAATGGTTTGGTGACCTTTTCTGTAGATATCTCTGTAAGTACACGTGTTTCTGGTTTTCTAAGTTGCTAGAAGACAAACAGATGAAACCTGGTGTCACCGACAGCAGGTCCTAGATCATGTGTTTGGGGACACCCTGTTCCAAGAGCATTATGAAATTATAATATAATCCATTAAAAATCACAATGCTATTTTACCTTTAACCACTTCCCATGATACTACAAAAGGCAATGTTTCTGCTTTTCCTCCTCACAGGTTCTGAGTCAGGGGGAGGGTACAGAGCGCTCGCGGCTCTGAGCATCACTACAGATGTTTCTGCATCTGCTGTGCTGCTTTGTGGTCCGTCCAGAACAGCTGCCATGGTCTCACTTATCTGTGCTGCAGTTGTCACTGTAGACAGTCAAGATAAAGTTAGGAAAATAACAGCTGTTGGTGTGGATGTGGAGAAAGAAGAACCTGTACACTGCTATTGGGAATGTGACTGGTACGGTATTCTGGAGAATGCTATGGACCACTACGTGATTCGGCAATCTCATCGCTGGGTACGTAGCCAAGAAAATCAAAGCAGTGTGCTGAAGAAGCAGCTACACTATCAACAGTCATTGCAGCACTAGTCACAGAAGCCAGGATATGTGCTTAACCCTTAACATATACTGTCCACCAGCATAGCAACAAAGACGTTATAGTGTATATATCCAATGGAATATTATTCAGTCTCAAAAAAGTATGAAGCTGAAATACACACAGCTCAGTGATACACACCAGATGCCGAAAGACAGCTATCACTTACCCACACTAACATGTGGACCTTAATGGTCTTTCAAAGAGAGTTGTAATTACTAGAAGCTGTAAAGAGAGAAGAGAGACTGGACAGTAGACATCAAAATAAAGAAAGGAGTATTAACTTAACATCATAGTTCACAACAACCTGTTACATGTTTTATGAAGAATACAATTAGGTGTGTTGCAGCTCCAGACACAAAGAACAGTAAATAAACAAGGAGAGAGAGATGTTAATTACTCCTGTTTGATCAATGTGTTATGTGCATTCCTGGAGTTACCACACAATACAACAAACATGTGTTATTATTACTTGTCAACTTAAAAATGAAAGATTATAAACAGAAATAAATAAGCAATATAAATCAAGCAACAGAATCTATGAGGTTACACTGAAGCAGCAACAGCAGCATCTGCAGCAAATATTTGCTGGACTGAATATCCTTTTGGAAACACTGAATTTAAATGTCACCATGAGCGTCCATAGCCAGCATTCTTTTCTGCACTTTCAATGAGAAAACTAAGCCAGGGATAGAAGTTTACACCTAGAATCTTGCTCCTTGGAAGGCTGATGCAGGGGGATTAAAAGTTTGAGGCCTGCCTGGGCAACCTAGCATGACCCTGCTTTGACTAAGCAGAGAAAAAAGAGGAGGAGGAGGAGGAGGAGGGGAGGAGGAGGAGAGGAGAAAGGGGAGGAGGAGGAGGAGGAGGGGAGGAGGAGGAGGAGGAGGAGAAGGAGGAAGAGGAGAAGGAGGAGAAGAAGGAGGAGAAGGAAGAGGAAGAAAAAGAAAAGAAAAATGAGAAAGTCAAGGATTACAGAAATAGAAAAACTTTATCCATCATCACTCAAGGCCACCCTGACAGAAGATGGAGCAGATCAGGACCCTGCTGAGTCTGATTAAAGTCTTGGTCCTCACAAGCTTCTTGCAGGTATCAAGAACAACAAAATGACCCAGGTGCATTCCCACTCTCTTGAGCCCCAATGAGCCCAATGGGCAGACTTGGCTGTATCTTTGCACAGGGCACACATATGTCAAAAGGTAGACCCTTACTCAGAGGTTTCTTCTTCCCAGAGACAACAGTGTGCACAAACATGGCTACTTCCTAACTCTTGGCTGACAGCAATCCCCCAAAGACACCTGTGGTGGAGGTGGAGAAGGTCAGCATTTCTGACAGAAGGTACTCCAGGCCACTCTTCAAGACACCTTGGAAGAAGCAGACTCGGTGTTCTGGAGGCCTCTCACCCTGCCAAATGATCCACAGAACTCATGCTTCAGAGCAATGTGACATGGCCTGTAAACTGAAGTTTCTCTAGATAAAGCTAGAAACAACCACATCCACTCTGTATCAAAGCCCAAACCCGCGAGGTTATGAGAGAATAGCAGAGAGAGACCTGTGGCTTTCATAACTTTGTCCCAAGGATTAAGCAACACCCAAGAGGTAACAAATGTTTTGGATGGAGCCCTTAGGGAACAAATATACAGATATATAATCACTATAAAGAGTCATGATATTTTCAAAGCAAATGTCTCTTGTAAAGGAAATAGCTAAATCAGAGAATCGAGCTGAATCTTGACTGGGAAACTCTGAGTTCACTTATAAAGGGAACTCTGGTCATAATGTCGGTGATTCACTTGCGGAAAGCAGGAAGCTTGCTTTTAAGATCTGGACATCTGTGTCTTCATTGCTACTGGAGTTAATAGTTCTCCTGGTATTGTTCCTTGTAGTTCTACAATTAACCTTTAGTCATACCATTTTTTCTTACATAAGACTTACACAGATTGTACATAAAGTGTGTGTATGTATACGCAAGGCCTTTGATCTGGAGCCGCCATCCACACAGAACTAATGCCTTATGGTTGTGAAATTCCAAGGAGACCTGAAGTTCTCTGTGATGTTGGAGACAGAAAAATCATTATGTTTTGCTGTGTTATGCCAAGTAGCAGTGCTTTCAATTTAATTAATGGTGGTAAATGACTCAGTTGAGTGATTCTTTTAAGGATGACTGTTATATTAAGACAAATAGATATATTCCTAGACCTGTTAAGTACAGTGTATAAATGGCCTGAGCATTTGATCAAATTGTATGGTTAATCCTCTAATTGCCCATTGAGAGACTGTTGCAGGAATAATTATCATACCTGGTCCTATTCATATGCATTGCTAATCCCTTTAAAAAACCTTTAGAAGCTTTTTGGCTCTAGTACATTCTGAGGCTGACATATTTGTAGGTTTGATAGACATTTACGGTAAAATACCACCCAGAACACACATGTGTTTGTTTCCAAAGTGTTTTCTGTGTTGAATATAAGTCTTCAAAATGTTTGCCTGAATCATCTGGACTGGATGCTAGTGCTTCAGAGACGTGAGTCAGGCCTTTTGCTGCTCTGAAGGAACAAGAAGATAAGTGAGAAGCGATGAGGGTTTTGTTGGTCTTAACCCAAGACGGCCAGAAAAGGAGATGTAGGTAGGAGAAGAACGGAAAGGTTTCAGGGAAACATGGGGGCCCAGATCTGGGGACAAGAATCTGAGCAACAGAAGCAAAGAGCACAAAGTTGGGAATATTTCTGGGACACCATTTCAGTCCATTTCCCGGTGCTATAATGAATACCCGAGCCTGAGTAATTTACAAACGAAGGTTATTTAGCCCAAGGCTCTAGAAGCACAAATGTTCCAGGTTGGGAGCCACATGTGACGATGGCCTCATGCTGTCATGACAAGCAGAGGGCACCCGTG
Source organism: Alexandromys fortis (assembly GCF_014885135.2). Lineage (NCBI taxonomy): Eukaryota > Metazoa > Chordata > Mammalia > Rodentia > Cricetidae > Alexandromys > Alexandromys fortis. The sequence continues at coordinate 9,669,643 of NW_026067924.1, read as the reverse complement.
ATGGAAGGTTGTGAGGATGAAGGTGAACGGGCATCAGAGAGAGGAGGAACAAAGGAGGCGACTTGCTTTTAAGCAGCCCATTCTTGGAAGATCTAATCCAGCCTGAAGAGACAGACATTAATTTACATTAAAGGACCTACCTCCCACCAGTGCTACACTGGTGGCCAGGTCCCCATGGGTTTGGGTGGCACGATCTGCATGCAGATCACAGCAGACAGCTTTCTAAAGACTCCCAAAGGATGCCTGGGAACAAGCAATAATGAGGGCCACCTGCAGTGATCCCAAATCAGACCATGTAGACTTTCTCTACTGTGCATGAACCCCAGTGTAAGCGACACCTCAGCATGAGCCAACAAGGTGGCCAGAGAGGATGGAGGTCAGAGAGGATGGAGGCCAGAGACGATGGAGGCTTTCTTCTGCAGTGCCCTCCATCAGAGCAGGAAGGACGCATGTGAAGAAGCAGAGGTCTGTGGGTAACACAGCGTGGATATTTGAGACTCTTATTTGGCAGTCACTGTCTTGTCTTCTTTCCTGCTCAGGGGACATTCGAAGCGCATGTTCTGATGGAGGCCCAAACTTTCCATTTGGTAATATTAGTCCTTACCACCCTGGTATCAATGACACAGGAGGGGATTTGGGCCTATCAGCCCAATCCTGATTGTGACAAAGGAGCTTACCATGCAAGAAGATAGGTGGAGCCTGGTACCCTCTGACCAGAGATCCCCTAGCCTACGCAAGCGTCAGTCATCCAGCCTGGCAGAGGTGACATCCATCCTTGATAACAGGACCATAGGTAAAGTGTTGTGCCCACATAGCCTTGTACCCAGCCAGAATGTCATTTTTAAAACTGGCCCTAGCCTTGCAATCCGTGATGCTAGCTAGCCCTTATAGAGAGGCTGTTCTCTTCCTTTCACTTGTGAAAACATGGGTTTTCTTCTGGAATTAGTCTGAATTTACTCCTGCTGCAGCTGAGAACTGGGTGGAAATGAGGCAGACAGGCATAGGGAATGGCTTAGCAACCTGGGACTCTGCTTGGCTTCAGCTATTCGCACACCATTCTTCTGCAAATACACTTGGCAGCCTGAGACCTTTACCTACATAGACTAGACTTACACACTCCTCTCCTAACAATGCACCTAGCAACCTTCAACCCCCGACAGGCATCAAGCTACATGCACGCCCTGCTCTGAGCAAGGGAGTAAGAGTCTTTCCCCACTAACAATCCTCAGACTCAGACTCATTGCATTCTGTCGTTCTTCACATATGCCCAAAGCGTGTCCTCCAAGAGAACTGTGAGGGAAAACACAGAATTTACCATCATATATGTACAAATCATTTGGCATGTAAATAACTAAAATGAGATGTATTATGGGAAGGGGTATGCGCAACAGGAAAACGGTTACATAATTTAATTTGCCAATCAAAATAAAGACCACCAAAACTATGCCTTTTAATAACCTCTTAACCAAATGAAGCTCCAAATAATGATGAGGGCCCTTGAGTTCCCTCACTCATGTGGGCTGTTGTGGGTCTCAATAGTGTATTCCTTTCTAATCGTTAATCATTTTAATTTGAATAAAGGTTCCTTGCCCCTCTACAGTCTATGTGCATCTCTATTTCATTCTCGAATAGGATGCCAAGAACCCGGAAGCACCAGGCCCTGCCTCAGGTCACGGAGAGGGTAGATGGTCCTCAGAGAAAGAGCAAGTGTTGAACTGCAGATCTCCTCCATACGGGAAACTTCAGGCGGGGAAAGCCCATTTGTTTCATCCAGTCAAGCAATCTTCAGTGAATCCCAGGGAGAAGGGAGCTCAGAGCCCAAATCCTGTCTTTCCTGTCTATGTTCTGGAAGAACCAGGTCTCAGAGAAAACTACCAAGAAAGCTGCTTGTGTCCTAGAGCGCTGCTCAGGGCAGTGCATGCTCCGTGCCGTGGGGTCCCATCCTGCAGCTGCAAGCTCCCCGTTTCCCAGGTCCCATTAATTCAGCTTCACAACAGAGCCAGAGCCTTAGTATTAAGCCCCAAGCTTCACCATCCCCTCTTCCCCCAATGCTGCAAGTTGCTCCTGCTTCAGAGTTTTCAGCCAAGGAAATAGAAGCTGCAAAGATGATGAAGCTTAGAGAAGCCAAGACCCAGGACAAGATTGAGAGAACATCAGCAAGGCCGTCAGGGAGGGGCAGCTGTCACAGATGGCTGAGGCCTCTGAGTGAGGACGAAAGCCAGCATGTGTGAGGAAGAGTGCTGGTTACTGAATACAGTGCAGAGGGGTCATGAGCAAAGATTGTTCTTTTCCCCGGGAACAAGCACCAATCTAGAGGCAAACCACGGTCTTGCTGGTTCATATGAACCCTGTGACGTTTGCACTAATTGCAGACTCTTGGGAGAGTTAGTGTCTCTAGGACAATTGCCTTGGGCACAATAGCGATTAGGCTTCATAGAGTGTGTCATGTGAGATTTGTTGTTTTATTTTATCACATAACTAACTGAGCCTGCCCTTGTTTGTTTGGTCCTCTCTTGTCCTATAAATGTGCTTGTCTGTCAACAACTTAGAACCAAGAGGTAACATTAGTTCAGCACAATGAGGCCTACACAATGAGACAGATACCTTCTCAGAGACTTTGTCTACACACACACACACACACACACACACACACACACACACACACCACACATCTGCCTAGTTCTGTCTCCTCCCCTACCCACTGGACTGGTTTAGAGAATGAAAATACATATAATGAGGAGAACACAAGAAGAAATTAGGAAAAAGTTTCAGATCTGTTAAAAGCCTAATATTAGGTAATATGAAATGGGTAGATAGATACTGAGAAGAGTTGAATCAGGAATTATGCAAGAGAAAAGTATGGTCTGAATAAAAGGTCCTTTATCACAGTTATGACATTAAAAACTGCCTACAAAATTACATTCCAAATAACTAAAAATAACAGAGAGTAGTGGTGTGTGGGGAGGAATAAAAGGGCCTTCTGAGCGATTTCCCAAGTGCCACAGGCCTCATTTGAGCAGCCTCTGCCATGGAGTTGACAGTGTGTGTGTGTGTGGGGGGGTACTTGGCTATTCCCATGTACAGCTCAAATGACCATTTGATTTTCAGAACCTCCTTCACGCCAGCACATGACTGTGCTTCCTAATGTACAGGGCATACATTCCAAGGCTTCCACGGATGTCTGAAACCTTAGATAAAACCAGACCATACAAATACTACATTCCTTCCTCTACATGCATAACTGTAATCAAGTTTAATTTATAAGTTGGGTGCTAGAAGAGAAATATCTGCAACTAATTAAAAATGAAATCGTTACAACAGAGATAATAGTGTTGCGTGACTGCGGTGTCTCAGATCTTCCCCCTGCCATGCTGTGCCCGGCTTCTTAAGATACAGGGCACCGCTGCCTACACAATGAGAGGGGAGCGGCACACAGCTTTAGACTGCTGACCTCACGGGATGTCATGCTCACCGCTGATCATTTCTATCATTTTCACCTGAGTTGACACAGATAATAAAACTTCAGGACCTGGAGCCTCTAAGGAGCAACTATTGTACTGTGAATAGGCAGTGGGAAGCAGGAGGGCCAAGAGGCTAGGGCTATGGACCAGCTGTGCACAGGGGTCCTTACATGTATAGAAGAAACACACAGAAGAGGTACTGGCAGAGCCACTCTCTCCAACTCCTAACTCCCAAGTCACTCAACGCACAACCAAGACCTTGAAGAGCCACCATACTGGCACAGGAGTGTCAGGAAGAGCAAGGGAGCAGAAGGCCTTGTTATTGGTGCTGGGCTGGGGCTCATCTCTGACATCATCAGTTCAGCCCCCGCAGTGGAGCATCACTAGAGGCATCACAGGGTGACCTCATTCTACCACAAAGTCCTGACAGTAACCACATAAGCTGGGGCACTGCCTGAAGAGCTGCACCAGCCCACACCAGCGCACCAGCAGTAGGGGGGCGGAGGATCAAGTGATTTGCTGGGGAGGCTAATGGGCGTAGGAGCCCGATGTCCTGAGCTGAATTGTCAGCCCTGATTACACACTAACCATATGACCTCTAGGCAGGTTACTCAGCCTCAATTTCGTCACCTCGAAAATAAGGGTGACCCAGCATGCTGCCCTGATGTAGCTGTTGTGGACATGACCCAAGATGAGTACCAGCCTCCTCCTTGCTCTTGGACAGCAGCTCTTGTCTTCAGGCCTCCCTTGTCTTTTTAAATGAGGACTCCCAAGACAATTGCTGCCATGTCCTTCCCAGAGGATGCCTTGATGATATTGCATGGATGGCCTACAATCTACCAGTGTTTATCTTCCCAGAGTAAGGCCTATAATGGAAACGAATGGGTTTTTTAAAGTCTTATTTTTCTCCCTCTAATTATCCCCTTGAAATAATATAACATTGCCGTGACCATGAGATCTGATAGAGAATTGTTATTTTGAGATAATGAACTTAAAAACTGATAAGAAAGTAGATTTCGCATCACACACACATAAAAATGGCAGGTATGAAAGATAAAGCGCATGTTAGTCAGATCAGCATGGCTTGTCCACATAAACACTTATTTCAAAATACCTCAGTATATACTAACAACTCTCCTTCATGTTAAGACAGCCTGTTGACAGCTTCGTTGCAACATGACCAAGAACTTGAGCTCCGGTCACCCAGGTAAGCACATGCATATTCCTTGCTCCACTGAAACTGTGATGTAATATGTGTTTGCCATCTTAATCTGCTAAGTTTAGGTTAATTTATTGCTCAGCAATAGCTAGCTAACTAATTAATTGCCTGATAAACCCCATGTGTGTGTGCACGTGCACACACACACACACACACAAGAATTCCTTGAAATATTATTCAACCAGACAAGCATGGTACATTCTGGAAAAGTTCCCCCAAAGTTATCCTAAGAGAGGCTACATCCTGCCATGATGTCCATGAGTCCCTCAGCCAAGAGTCTTCAGTTCCTGGTTCCCAAGGTGCACTCCTCTCACATCCAGCTCCATTGCACACCAACATGCATTCTAGACATAAAAAAAATTCTTTGATCTTCCATGTGTTTATTAAGAAAGGAAAATTACCAAGGGTCTATTTGCCCTTACTAAAATAAAATATCCTTGAAATCATACGAGGGACCAGAAAGGGTATTCAAATTTTATGATTCATGGAAAACCTGATGTACATGGGACCAACTGTGAACTTATGATCCAATAGTGCTTGATGGAGACTTCTCTAAAGTATTTGTAATAGTGGTTATTATTTTAAAAAGAACCAAAGAGCAAAAATGGATTGTGAATATGTTAAACTTCGATGCCTTTAAACATCGGGGAGATTTCACAAGTATTGAAGTTAATAGCCACTCAGCATTTACATGGTGCACAGTGTATATGGCCATTCATAAAAGACTAAAAAGATTACGCCATAGATGTGCCATGACATCTCAAGTTCTGCATCCATCATTTAGTTAATCCCAAAATTCCTTGCCATCATTATGTTGTGATGAAACACCCTTGACCAGCAAAATGCTTTGTTTGCCTGTGTAAAATGATTCATAAAATAAAACTTTATTTCTGGCAGGCTATAAAATCTCGTAACTGAGTGATCCTGTCAGGTGATAAAACGTGGTAGGTACGAACAGTGATGACTATTGGCCATGAGCAGCAGAGCTCAGAGCAGAAAAGGAAGGCACACACCATCACAGTGATTTAGTTTGGGGGAGATGGTCTGCAATATGCATGCCTAATGGTTTTAAAGTGAACTGGTCATGAGTTATTCTAGATTTTGTTTGAATGCGTATGAACATCTTTATCACAATGTGATTTAAAAAGGAGAAGAGCTAGGGATTTTGAGGAAAAAAGTGAAGCACTCACTGTACTTTGGATTTAAAAATAAAATCATAAAAATTGAAATGTTACCAAATCAAACAAGGGTCAGATAATTGCTTTTTAAGAAAATTTCTTGTATTTGCCTCTGTTTAGTTAAGAGACTTGAGTTGTTCTTTAAAATTCACTGAACTCTCAATTCCCTCTCAATTTGGAGCTGGATTCTCAAAACAAAGGAAGATAAAACATTTAGAGATATCTGGCTCAAAGGCTAGACAGTCAAACAAATTGCACTCGAAATATGAGACCATATAACTATAGGTAGAAAATTTTAACAGGTGTTAATACTTTTGGTTTCTCTTGGCAAACTGGGACTGAAAGGGAATTTCTCACAACTGATAAAGAGAATAGAATCTATAAATAAAAGTAAGTAAAATCTTGGATGTTTTTCTTTCCATCCTAATTTGAAGAACACAAGGAAGCTACCCTCATTGCCCTACTTCAATATCTTACTAGAAGTCCTTGCTGTTGTACTAAGATGAGAACGAGAACCGGAAGACAGTAAGACTGGAAAGGAGCCAGGGAAACTGTCTGTCTACAGAGGATGTCATGATTTACCAAAGTAACTGTATGAAATGCATCAAATAGTCACTGAAGCTCTTGTCACAATAGCTTAACATACAAGTTCAACTTGTAAAATCCTGGTATAACTTTAATACTTGAATAAACAATTGGAAAATTATTTTAAGTAATTAACAGTGACAACAAAAAACATAAAAGTCAGAAGTAAACATTTTGCATTCAAAAATATGCATGATTTTAGCACTGAAAATTGTATATTACTAAGTAGAAAATTTAAAAAAGTAAAATAGATGAGAAACATATACTATGTTCATGGATTGGGAGATTCAACGTTGTAAAGATATCAGTTCACCCAGAACTGAGTTATAGATTTATAGTTCCAAAAGGATTTTATAGAAATTAATAGATTATCTAAAATTTCTCCAGGAGTTCAAAAGACTTAAAATAGCAAGTCAATCTAAAGAAATTGGAAGCTTTATAATATCAAATTTCAAGGTGTATAGGAATTCAGAGAAAACGGATGGCATAGGCAAATAAGATGGAAAATGTCTTTCATTTTTTCCTAAAAGTATTAAAGCAGTTCAAGGAAAAATAGTGATAACTGGTCACATTACAGATGGAATTGTACTCAACCTCTTTCTCATACTATCCATAAAATTAGTTTGAGACGAATTATAGCCCAAAATGTAAAAGCTAAAACCATGAAGTTTTAAAAGAAAAGGTGTAGCAGTGTTCATGTGACTTGGGAAAATATTCATAGAAAAAAAATAACATTAAATTATTTTAAAACTAGATTTCATTAAAATGGAAGACTTCTCTTCATCAAAAGACATAATTCAGAAAAATGCGAAGGCAAGACACAGGCTTGCAGTACATAGTTGTGAACGATGTATCTGACAAGGATATGGGCTCAGCTCATATAAATAACACCAAAAACTCAATAATGGGTCATGCACAATTTTAAAATATACCAATTTCACTACGATACAATTATAACAATTGAAACAATCTTCAAGACTTAAGTTATTATAAATATAAGCGGACCCAAAAAAGTAAACAACAGTTTGAGGACTTTTCGGTGAGCTGGTCCAGCAAGTGAACCAGAAGCAGAGAAGCAACAGGATTTCCTCTGCAAAGCGTATGTGATGGAGAAGGGAAGACAGGAGCCATGCAAAGTTACAGAGGCTAAGCACAGTACTTGCCTGGCACTGAGGAGGCCTTTGGCTCCCTCTCCAGCACTGTAAAAAGTACATTTTAATTGTTTACTTATACTAGAAGCCTAGGGGATGTGACGGGCTGCCCTGTGAGCAGGGGGGTTGCTGCACATTCTTCAGAAGAGCAGGCATCAGTCAAGGGTGGGACTGTCAAGTGGGGTGGATTTAGGCCTAATAATGAGGGCAGAGTTAGTTACACAACTCAGCAGTTTTAGGGGCTCTGTGTGTTTTCTCCTCGTGCCTTTCACAACAGTGCCCCTGTGATAAACAGGCATTAACATGATCCCTGTGTGATAGGAGAACCTGAGATCACCAGCCCTGGAAAGCAGGGGGAAGGACTAGAGGGATTCCAGGTCAGAGGCAAGAATTGCGAACACTGATCTGAGAGACAGGGAACCATTGCGCTGTCCTGGTGACCTCAAAAGCCTAGTCTAAGTTGTAAGCATTGCCTTTCCCCAACAACACAGCCCACTGTGACTTTGATGGCTTCAGCACATGTCCAAGAGCCATGGCCACTGCCATGACCTGTGTGGACAGAGAAAGGTCAGCACTGCCTATCAAAACCATGAGAAAAGTTCCAGATTGAAAGTTCCTAATGCAGGATGTGAGCTGCCCACGGTTCTTGTGCCACCTCAGAGCTGGGAAAGCATGATGCCAGGCCACGTGCAGGGGCTGCTTTACTCACAGAGCAGGAAGCTAATTTGCATGGGTCAGGAGACAATAGGCAGTAAGGCTTGGGAAGCAAGGAGTCTTTAACGAGGAAAAAACAGTCAACTGGAGGCCAGATCTGGGCACTGGACTTGCAGGGGGTTCAAACCTCAAACTATGTCACATGTGGTCCCGAGAGCTTCTTCTTCCTCACCTGAAAAATGGTAATTGTCCCACATCACTGTGACTTCATATTCTTTCCTTTAAAGAGATCTCTCTAGTTGAGGATGTAACTCAATGATAGAGAAATTGCTTCGCATGTCCAGAAGCCTGGATGTAGACCCCAGTGCCAGGAAAAAAATACAAAAGGTGTATGCATCTCAGGCGCTAAGAAATCTGATCCTTTTCTACATTTTGTAGATAATAGCTGCTCTGGGCTCCAATACCTGATGTAGATCTTGTCCCTGAGAATTAAGGGCAGAGCTCCACCCTACCTGAAATCACCTGCGTCCTGTCGGAAGATAACTGCACAGCCACTAAGCCCCGTGAGGACTGGCTAGATTAGTGGGGCCTGACAGTTAAGATGTGGACCTCAAAGATTTGATGCCCCATGGGAATGACTGTGCTGTTACCTAACAAACATAACAAACCCCTCATCTCCAAGAGCTCTCTCTCTCTCTTATTTCTATTTCATAGACCAGGAAACCAGGTGCAGACTGGCTCACACAAGGTCAGACTGCAAATATCGAGCAAAGCCAGATTCAAAACCAGAGCCCTGCCCTGAATAGCGATGCCTTTTTACCTCCTAAACACCAAAAGAGCTGGCAAGTGCTGACAAAAAGAACAGTCAACCCTCCATGTTCAGGGTCCAGCCACATCCAAGGTTTCAGCGAATCCCAGATCAAAGCCACTGATGGGAAGAAAAATGCCTCGTCCTGCCCATGCCCGGGCTTCTCTGCCTGCAACTTGTGCAGTGCACGTTAATCGTTATTCCTTCACTTTCCACTGATCCACAGGTATGTGAGAAGTAGGGTAGGTGTCATTTTCTAGAAGGGATGTGAGCATCCTGGGATGCTCTGGTGTCCACGGGACTCCTAGAACACTCTCACTGCCTACACTAGGACTCATAAGATGTGTCCTCAAGACCTGAGTTCCTGATCGCTCAGCCTGTCAAGGCTCAAACATTGTGTATAAAGTGGCAGACCTGGGAAACTCACCTCTGACTTTCCAGTCCAAAGGCCTTACAATCCTTCCTGCATCTTTCGCTGCATCCACATCGGCCCTCCCCATACTGCACAGGCCTGGCATCCCTTGCCATGCTACAAGGAAAGCGGGTGCTGGATCTAGGATCTCATGATTCGAGGGGAGCAGCCAAGCTCCTGGCTCTATGCCAGAAAGGCGAGCTGAGGGTTACAGGGAGTTGTTTGTGTCGATTCAGCTTTAGGACAGCTCTGGCCAGGCTTCGAGCTGACACATGGGTGAAGAAGGTCAAAACAATAACAAACATCCTTGGTCTGAGATCACAGGAATTGCTTAATTACACACTGCATTGTGTTATTACAGTGTTCGGTCTTGTCTCCTGTTCACCAGCTCCCGCTGCCTCCCCGGGTGTGGCCTGCAGAAACTTGCGGTCTGCCAAAGGGCTTCCATGTGCAGTCAGGTTCCCTGGCCTCGACAGACAGTGGGGTGACCTGGCAGAGAACTGCCACCAAAGCTAGGGCCAGGGGATCTGAAGCTGAGATGTGGAAACCCAGGTTAGAACACAGAGGGGCCTTGGGCCACAGTCACGTCCTCCCCTGAGCAAATGCTACTTTATCTTATTTTCTTTCTAAACAAAAATGATCACCTCTGTGCTGCGAGGTTGCTCAACGAGGAAAGAGGAACTGTTTCTCTTCCTTATCGCTTGCTGTTTACATAGTGCAAAGAGGTAGCGTCTGGACGTAATCTATGGGAAACCCCGTGCTAAACTGGAAATTCTGGCTTCTTAAGTAATCTGTTAGTGAAATTGTGAGGATGAATAGATCCTCTTTTCATTGACTGTCAGCAGAATATTTGCTATTGATGAAGTACGGGGTTTTGTTTTGACCTTCTATTAAAGAAGTGAGATTTAAATATTTTTTTTCTTTTGTCTCAACACTGGACATTGAAGCCAGCGCCTTGGCAATACTGAACGCTCTCTACATTTAAGCTGCAGTCCCAGATCCCTGTCTTGTTTACAAAAATATGCTAACAGAAAATGAAAAAACAACAACTATGAACAAAAAAAAAAAGAGACCAGTGGAGATAGGTGATTGCTGGCAAAGATGTCCCTTGCGTTAGTTGGAAGGAAAGGAGAAGGTGAGCCACTTCAATATAAAATTGGCCCCTTCTGTTTTCCTCTCTTTTTTTTTTTTAGACAGCTCAGAAGCTGAGGCAGGCCTCTAGCTTGCAGTGATTCTCCTGCCTCAGTCTCCTAAGTGAGTCTCCGCACTCAAGTTGGTCCTAACTTTTAAACATGCATTTTCTTGAATGCTCACCAACGGTAGCGAGAGGAAAACATCTTTACTACTTGCTTGCATTGGAGGATGGAACACAAGGGAAGGACAAAAACAAACCAACCATAACTGAAATCCTGGGAACATTTACAAAGAAACATGACATTGCAGATACCCCCACGGCATTCCGTTCCTAAAAAGCTGCCTCGTGGCCGAATGGGCAATGAAGGGTTCTGAAGCTGCCTAGTTCTTAAAGGCCATTTTGAAATCTACTTGCTCTTTATTACACATACTTAATTTAAAGTGCACATTTTCTTCTTTTAATTAAGAATGTTTTCATACAATATATTCTGACCAGTTTTACATCCCTCAGCTCCTCCCAGATCCTCCCCACAGACCAACTCCATTCCCTTTCTTTTTCTTCAGAAAAACAAAAACAAAAACAAAGAGGCAAGCAACAACAAAATATCTGCCATGGATACCTGCTTTAAAGTGCCCAATTGTTAAATGGTAAACTTAGAAGTTCCTCGAGACAGGGTGCTATGAATAATGATCCTCCTTCAGGACAAGACAGTGCTGCCTAGGAGTGGATGGTCACGGCTTCTGTTTCCACTTCTCCCACAAACTCCAAAGACAGATTTGACTTTGAACTCTCCAGACTCTTGTTTCCCACCTGGAGAAGAGGCAGCTCAAGCAGCTTGTGTCCGCGGCTGTTGAGAAAGACAGAACTCTGTTGCCATTCATCTGTGTCCCTGTCGGTATGGTTTCTGCGGGACTGGAGTTTGGCATTCTTGTGGTTGAGAATATCTGCTGTGGGAGCCTGTCTCCACGCTGCTCGTTCACTTCACGTTCACTTCGGTACTCCAACAGGTCTCTCAGGAACTCCTCAAGGACATTAGGAAGAAATTCCATACACAAAACAAATGGCCACTCGACGCGGAAGGTAGCAGATGCCATGATCCAATCACACAGTTCTTCCCTGATTACAGGAGCTATGATCATCTTACACGAGCATCTTTATGGGAATAGGTTTCTGCCAGCTTTAAGATGACTCCGCTCGCCTCTTGCTTGAGATCTAACTGATCAAAAATGTAGCATATCCAGCTCTCCCTCGAATTCTTATTTCCAATTCTCTTGAATGTTCAACAACCATTTACAGGGAAAAAAAAATCACTGGTATATGTTTTGGAGGATTAATCATAACGAGAGAGAAGAAACCACGATTTGGATCACATAAAGAGTTGTATTACCTTTGAGTGTGCAGGAGTATTTTTTTTTAACTAAAGTTTAAGCCACATTATCTCCGCTTCCTCTCTATCCAGTGCCCTACTCAGCAGCCAGACTGGCACGGGGAAGCTGGGGAAGAGAGATGACAGAGCACTTGAAGGCCAGTCAGGTAATCTATTAACCACACTTCAGACTTATCGGCAAAGTTTGACCTTACTGTTATAGACTGAATGATGTCCCTTCTCTAAAATTCTCTGAAGCCCCAAACCTCAGTACCATAAAATATGACAGCATTTGAAGTCGGAATTTTTACCAAGGTTATTCATGTTAAATGAGGTGATTAGGGACAACTCCGATCCAATGTGACTGGTGTCCTCATAAGAGTTCCTTAGGACATCAATACATACAGACCATGCGAAGAAACTATCTCAAGACACTATCTGAAAGCAAGAGACAAAGGTCTCCAAAAACACCAGCCCTACCCATAACTGATCTTGGACTTCAGCTTCCAGAACCATGAATAAATGTCTTTGTTTTGTTATGGCAGGCCTAGCCGATTAATCACCTCTCTAGTAAATGTCTTGATGAGCATTTGAAGTAAGGAATGGGGGTGGGGCTAGAGTAATACCTCAGCAGTTAAGAGCACTGGCTACTCTTCCAGAGGACCAGGGTTCAATTCCCAGCACCCACATTGCAACTGACAACAATGTATAACTCCAGTCCTAGCACCCAAATGGCAACTCACAACTGTCTGTAACTCTGATATCTTCTTCTGGCCTCTACTGGGACCAGGCATGCATGTGGTACTCAGGCATCTATGAGGGTAAAATATATACACACATAAAAATAAGCTAATTAAAAAAAATGAAGTAAGAAACAGGAGGATATCCCAATGGGGCCTCACTCACGACATGACGTAAGCCTTGAGGGTCACTGAATTCCCTTCTCTCACGAGGGGTCTCTCCACCCAAAGAACCTGTCTACAGCTAGAGCATCCTCCTGTCTTCCCTGGGCCACATCTTCCCTGTCTCCTTCAACCTCTAAAGATGTGCTTGGCTACACTTTTGCACCACCCTAAGGTCCCCTCCACCTCTTTGCAGGAACAACTTCCCACTGGTTGCATTCCAAAGGGCAGGGTAGCTTTGCTTCTGGAAAGATTCCTGGAAAATAGCTATTTTCCTCTCATCTGTGGGCCAGTGCTACACGGAGGCAACACCATGATTGTTCTTAGGCACCAAAGTTCATCCACTTCTGAGAATACCGACGTCAGCCGACATGAAGTGTAGCACGTCATAATTTGTAAGACAGAAGAACATTAAACCTTCACATGACCCAGTAGGGTATTTTTAATCAGGAAACGTGATATAGTAAGCAAATATAATCTTTGTGTGAAGACAGAGGATCTGTTGACTCATGTCCATAGCATGACCACCTGTCAGTCCATGAGATGGACCAAACTATGCACAGCAATCAATTACAGCACCATTTGTCACATGGATTTCCACTGTGCTGCTTTTGTCTATAAACAAATACAAGAGAGCCAGTCTATGGCTTCCCATTGTGAGCGTGTTCTTATGTACATTTCGTGTCTATCCCTGTACGTATCCATGCGTGTGCGCCAATGCTGCGGGGAATTAATGAGTAGTTTTCAAAAGGCTCATTCTGATGTCCCGACTCTGTTTTTTTTCTTGTTCCTGGAGATTTCTGGCCAGTGTCTCCTTTAGAAATACCCAGACAACTCTGATTTAGCCAAATCTGCACCCGTGATTGGTACGTTTGAGAATATAGGGCCCTGCAGAAACGTCAGCCATGGAGACATAATAAATGCTGCCGCAAACAATGAAAGCACGTGTCTCCTCTTGTCAGATACACTTCATCGTCCTGTGAAGTCCACACCTCCAGGTCCTACAGAGAGTTGCCAGTCACAGATGCTGTGGGGAGAGGAGTAATTTTTCCATTTGAAGCATGGATTACAAAACAGAAAGAGCGCTAACAGTTGAGGCACCATATGTGAACCTCTCAGAGCCATGCTTCATGCTGAGCTGAAGCTGCGGCTTTCTCTGTGCACCCCTCAGCAGCATCCCCACAGGCTGTGGGAAACTCTTGTCATCTCAGATTGTCTCTTCCGCATGGACGGCAGTCTTGAAAGATGCTCACATGGAGCATTCGGTACCAGGAGAGAAGTATGTTCACAGGGAAAGAGTGCAAATCTATAGGATGTAAAACCTCCCCTTCCCTGACCCAAAAGTGTCCCTTTAAAACCTTTCACTGCAGTTGGTGCTGAAACCAGCACCCAAAATAAGTACTTATTTTACTTGCTTCCTCTTAGCAGTTTCGCCAAATATAATGTGTTTTCATTTCAAAAGGACAGACATTTGGAGTCGCCTGAGGTGTTTGATGGCCACAGGACAGGGAATAAACTTTCTTCATGCCCATGGTCCGTGTTGCTGCTGCACTTAGGAAGACGTAGTCATGCAGAGGATACTGGCAGAGGCTCTATGCAGCTGGACAAAGCTTGCTCGCATCACTTACAGTCCAGTCCAGCACTGAGCTGACACCTGCTCAGAACTGAATCTAACCCATATATGAGGACATGCAAAAGCTACCAGGATCACACTCAACACACAGGCATACAGGCTCACACACACACACCCTTGCCCACCCCTCGAGGCTCCTCCACATTCCTACTCATGCTTTGTTTGGTTCTTTATCTACTTTAAATGATAAAGTTATTGGAATTTCTTGCTTTTTCTAAACTCCCACTTCTGACCCAATTTAGCACCACTCTTAGGGTAGTGCTCCAAGGGACAGACTAGATAGGTCTCTTGCTGCTGATCCCTCTGCTGGGGGTACAAAAGTGGTCAATATAAGGGATGGGCTGAATTTAGTGTAGAGAGTCAAACAATCTACATGATACAGTCAAAACTGCAGCCCCACAGAAGGACAGTGGGAACCTTCACAGGTGGGAGAATAAGAGAGGAGAAAGGTCAAACACCTCAACAAACCGAAATGGCTGCTTAAACTTCTCTGGATTTTTTTTTCCATTCATCTTCCCTGCTAACACAAGTCTTACCAAAGAGTAATACAGCTTTTCTCTTTGTCAGATGTAGCCAGTATCAAAATATAGAACAAAGAGATCCAGATAAATTGGGACCAGGTTTAGAGAACACCGGGATCCTGTAATGACCAGTCTACAGAATCGGCCTGATGCATTGTGAAACCACCTCAAAGGTTGAGGCACACTTCCCGGCATGCCTGTAAGAGAGTTTCCATTAACTGAAAGCAGGAATACCATCTTGAATGTGGGTGACACCGTCCCATGGAGGAACCCACACTAAATAAAAGGGGAGAAAGGAGAAAGTTGGGCAGGCATCAACAATCCTTTTCTTGACTTGCTGGTCTAGCATGATGTAAACAGTCTCTGCCACACGCTTCTGCCACCATGCCTTCCCAGCATGATAGAACAAAACAAAATCTAGAGCTAAAATAAACTTTTCCCACCTTAAGTTGTTTGGGGCAGGTATTTTGGTGGCAGCAATGCAAAAGTAGTTGATACAGAGACCATGGGTGAACTTCTTAACACAGTCATCCACACATCCACTTGCTAAGCCTGAGTCTTGGTCTCATGAAAGGAGTATTCTACAGACATCCCAGTACTTGGTGTCACTGGTAGCAGGATACATGAATTGATGAAGCCTTGGAGGGAATTCTGTCCAATTCTCACATTATCAGAAGAAATAGATGAGCTCCAAGGATTGGCAATGTTCACACGGGGTCACTCGTGTAGCTTGTGCTAAACCCGGGGTTATATCCTCAGTTTCATGTTCCTTGTGGACTCAGAATTCCAAGTCACTGTGGCATGGCCTGGTATAGTCAACCTGTAGTGAACATAGTCCTGCTGTCATACCTAAGCCACGTATAGGTCACTGTGCTGCACCGGGGTTCCTGGATGATAAGACACCCCTCACACATACTGATTCCCAGGGGACCCATTTGCCTTTGGACTTCTCTGGATGTTGCCAGCTTTCTTAGTTCTATCCCAGAACTACTTTGGATGTCAGAACCCAGGTGATAAGTGTTCCCTAGTCCACACACCAGGCAACCAGAGATCACAGTGTCCCTTAGTTTCTCAGTCCTTCCCCACAAAGCCTCACATCAGGCCTCTTTGAAACTTTCCCCCTGTGTCACTGTGTTCTTAAACATAGTATCCAAAATTCAATGTCAATACAATCTACCCTCGTATCCTCAGGGGATGCAGTCTAGGACCCCCAGTGGACGTCTGAATCTTTGGGTAGTGCAAACCACTACATTCATTAAGTTTTCCCCGCTGGTAAAGCTTAACTCATGAACTATGCACAGTAAGATATTAATTAAATATAACAATATATTATGATAAAAGATATGGGTGGTCTCTGTTTCTTCCAAAATACATAATTTTCCATTTATTATTTTCAGACTTTGGTTGACATCGGGAAACTGAAATCACAGAGAACCAAACCATGAACAAGGGGAACTACTTTATCCTAAAAGTGTTATTAGTTCAGAAAAGAGAGGCCACTCAGGATCATAGGACACACTCCTTCGAGTCATCAAAGATGAACTGAGTAAAACACATGAGGGGCCACCTTCCACTACACCCTGGGTTATTTTCACACTTACTGCTTCTAAGCCACCTTCCATCCTTGGGTCCTTTGTACACAATAAAGAGATTCTATATTTAGCTTGTAAAATTTCATTCTAAAACAACACAAGAACTATAGGTAATAATACTTTACCCTAGACATTTTTGAGAATATTCTTTATGTGCTACATACATACAAAGATGGGCATGTTAATTTGCTTGATTGCACATGTTCTGACTTAGCCTTTCCTCCTCATTCAGACAGTGAAGTCCTTTGAATCTTGATCTTGACAGTTCTTTCAGTACAATTTGTCACTGGGCAGGACAGTGTTAAGTCTCCTGGCACAACAACAGCAGTCTCCCCCAGGTAAATGGTCTTCATGTCGACCTGTCCCTGTTGGATATATCATTGAACCCATAGAAAAGTACAAGCTAGCCAGGCGATGGTGGAACATGCCCTTAATCCCAGAATTTTGGAGGTAGAGGCAGGTGGATCTCTGTGAATCTGAGGCCAGCCTGGCCTATAAAGTAAGTACCAGGACAGTCAAGGCTGTTACACAGAGAAACCTTGTCTTGAAAAAAAATCAAAAGGAAGGAAGAAAAGAAAGGAAAAAAGGAAGGGAGGAAGGGAGGGAGGGAAGAAGAAGAAGAAGAAGAAGAAGAAGAAGAAGAAGAAGAAGAAGAAGAAGAAGAAGAAGAAGAAGAAGAAGAAGGACAGAAAGAAAGAAAGAAAGAAAGAAAGAAAGAAAGAAAGAAAGAAAGAAAGAAAAAATCCAAGCACCCACCCTGACCTCCAGCCCACAAACCTTCGCTCCATTTTGCATACAAGCGTATTGTCACAAGGGACTGTGCCAAACACCTTGCTGACCCCACCATGGGTGCGGCATTTCCTTGACATGCCAGTCTGATGACCACGTTCAGAGAAACTGAATTTGCTTTAACATGACTGTGCCTGGGAACCTAGACTTGAGCATGTGCCCCACTGCCCTGCCTCTGGCAAATATCGGCTGACAGGCCCTGCCCAGCTTGTCAACTTTGCCACAGAAGAGATTGAAGAACACTAAATAGCTCAAGGGTGGGGCGGCTCATAAATATATGGGGACCTTGAGATCTCAGGGCTACAACTCCCCCAAAGCTTGGATGGCTATGTTTCCCAGAAGCAAAACAGCACCCACACACACCCCAGGCCCCTGTGGGAGACAGAGGAAGTGGGGAGAATGTTCCAGGCTGCTGCCCAACTCATCCATTCCATACTCCCAGGAAGAGTCTTCTGAAGGTCCTTGAAATCAGGTCCTAGTCTTTACCAGGAAGCATCATTTGTTCCTCAGGGTCTATTGAATCACGGTACAAACTCATACGGCAGAAGGACCTCAGCACAGTAACGACCCCATGCTATTCATCCCAGTCCATCCAGAGACTGGGTCCAGCCCTCTGTCAATGCATATGGCCTTGTCAGCATCCCTTTCCCCACAACAGAGGTGCGACACCTGGCTGTGTGTTGAGACACAAACTCGATCCCTTTGGGTAGCTCTCAGACATGTGTGAGCATGGTTGCCCCTGAGGAGACGAAATGTCAGCTCCATACGTTGAATCCAGCTGAGTCAAAACAGCCGGGTCTTTCTGTGTTCTAGCACACAATAGCTGATGTTTGGAATAAAGGCCGACAGCACTGTGTATACCGTGCACTTCTCAAAGCAGAGCTGCATGTGTTACCTAACCTAACAACATACATATGCCCAGACTTTAACCCATTCCTCACAGCTTAAAGACCCAAACTCTAAGAGACTGAGAGATTTAGTCAATGCTGTAAATACTAACACTCACTTTCCTTCATCAGAGATACCGGTTTCCATGACAGAGACAGGGAAGAAAACTGGGGAGACTTTGGAATTTGACTTAAACAGTCATGGGTATTGGTGCCTACTGTGATGTAGGTGTTCTTGGGCTGACTGCTGAAGTGTTCTGGATCCTCGTCTCTTTGCCACAGCGTTTCCAACCCTCGGGATGGTGGAGTCAGAAACGATGCGCACAGAGTGTTTGGCATGAATGAAGTATAACTACAACACCACAGAGCTGTTAGCTGTAGTCCTCCATAGTGAGCTTACCACAAAATGTATATGCCATGCAGTGACGTTCAACATGAAGGCTGGAACACCGTGGTCCCCATACCCGACACCAAGCAGTACCCTTGGAAAACTGCTAAAGAGTGATCAGGGGAACAGAGTCCAAAAATGAGAGGCCTGAGGAACCCTGCTTGGGAGGGGGGAGCAATTAAACTTTGTAATTATCAACAGTTCCAAATGCGTATCACAGAGCCCATTCATCCAAAACTTGTGAGCTGCCTGGAGCCCTGTTCTAGAGTTAGTGCCATTCCAGCCTCACCCTGGGGTAGAGAGATTACAGCCTGAAGGGGCCTCTATTACAGCAATTGCCAATTTTACAGAATACTCTGAATATTTTTCACATGTAAAACAGAAGTTGAAAAAGGTGATGATGGTACATGCCTGCAATCCTAGCACTTGAGAAGGAAGCAGAAGGACCTCAAACTGGAAGCCATCCTGGTTTACATAGGGATATCCTGTCTTTAAAAAGTGAAAGGGAAAACAAGAAAAAATTAACTGCCTTAGAAAATGCTAATTCACTCTTGCTATACCAAAGGAAAATAATAATTAGGAAGGAAGCTCGGACCCATGCTATATATAATATGGATGAAATTTGAGGACATTGTGCTAAGTGACATGAGCCAGTCATAAAGATTAATTTTTTGCATGATTAAAGCCTCATAAATACCTAAAACTACCAAATCCAGAGACAGAAAGGAGAATGTGGAGGTCAGAGTCTGGGGTCAGGGTGGGAGTACCAGTACTCAGACACACAGGATGGAGGCTTGAGGTTTGCAATTCGGTACACACACTGAATTCTACTCCACTGAACTATGTGCCTTCAAATGATTAAATATCAAGTTTTGTGTTCTACGGTTCAGTAGGCTTCCAAGTCTGACTCCCTAAGTTGGATCCCCAGAACTCACATGGTAGAAAGAGAGAACACCTACAAGTTGTCCTCTGATCTCCACATGTGTGCTATGGTACCCATGAGTGAGCATGCACACTCACGCACGCACGCACATACACACACACACACACAATTTAATTTTTTAACAATATAGTCATATACAACTGTGCAGCGGCAATCCCAGGAAGGAGGATTACCAGTTTAGGGTCAGCCTAAGCTACACAGTGAGATTCACTCCCAAAGGAAAACCTAAATTAAGAAAGCAAACGGTTACAGCGGTTATTATTGGATGGCGAGGACACTTCTTGCACATTGCCACTTCAGCATCCCCAAACTTGTGTCCTTCCTGGCCTGGCCGCTCAGTCATAAATGTCGCCACTTCTTATCCACTGGAGTGGAAGGTGCTTCAGGAGACACTGCGCTTTGTCTGAGGCAGTGGCTTCTCTCAGGCATTAGCTCTCCTGAGAGGTGAGGTTGCCAGGAGGCGGCTCAGGAAAGTCGGCACACAACCGACTCCAACGGCCCTCGGCGGGGTTCTGGCCAGACATTTGGCAAAGGTTCTCCTCAACTGGCATTCTTGCGCAATCCCTGCTCTACAAAATGTTTTCTTAAAGTACCTCTGCCCATAAACGCAACACAAACAACTTGTCCATGAGTCATCAGACTTCAACACACGCTAAGTCCATGTAATAATCTTTATGTAGTTTGTTTCTTAGTCATTGTCTGGCCCATTAGGCAAATACGCAGCGTGCATTTCTTTGGAAATAATCAGGGCCTCCGCAGAAACTCCAGCTGTAAATAGACCGAGCAATAAGGAGTTCTACAGTGAGTTTAATTAGAAGGAATTTTTAAAAGATAAGAGCAGGTCTGCAGACCCAGGAATGAAGGAGCTCCCCAAGTCTAGCTAGACAATGATTGTCTTTTTATGACTTAGCTGAACACTCAGGACAAACACTGATGTCTTCCAGCTGAGGTCAACTTTGCATAGGACAAAAAGCCACAAGCCCAGGAGGAAGAGAATGGAGCTCAGCTTTCTAACATCCTTTGACAAGCTTGACCCCAGCCACCCCATTGTCATAGGAAAATATCCCTAGCCCCAGCAAAGAGGCTGCTAAGGAAAGACAGCAGCTATTTCCTTAACACAGGCAGCAAGCCATGGGGCCTGCTCCTTGCTTACAAGTCGTGGGAACAAAGGTGTGTTGCTTCCATTTCTCCCTTCAGAGAGGTCCATTTACATAGTGTGGCTCAACTTAAGCTTTCTGTCTCACTAGTGGGAGTGTGACCCCTGCATCTACTTTCCTCTCTTTCAGTCCAGTGTTCAAGAATCTACTGTTTAATGCAAAACTCAGCACCCTGCTGTAGAATGGACTTTGTGTCGTATGATTATTGCTCGACTGTCAGCTCATGTAAACGTCTGCTGTTAGCAGGTTGAGCCGGGATATCTTATGCCAAAGTTATCTGTGGGAGTTGTACCAAGTAACTTTTCAGCTTTTGATATTTTCAACTTACTAAGGGTTTGTTAAGTTGTAGCACCAGTAGATAAGATAGAAAGAGAGCCAGCCATGGTGGTACATGCTGGCAACTGAAACACTGTCATTCCAGGACTGGGGAAGCTGAGGCGGGAGGTTATAGACTGTTGAAGTCAGCCTGAGCTACTTCAGAAGAATGAATGTTTCTGAAAGAGAATTACAGTGGATTTCCATCGGAAAATTCAGGACCTCGAGGGAGACAGACACTGTCACCTACACAGTACACTCATTCACATGTCCATACCCTCACACTCATCTTTGACACACACACATGCATATACACACTCACACATTCATATATTCAAACGCATCATTCACAGACATAATCTTATGTACACTCATATACTCCACACAAAACTACACATACTTGCACCCATACACACACTGCACAGATAAACACACAGAGATTCGCACTCCCAGGACTACATGACTTCCCACACACACCACATACACACACACTCATTCTAAGCTGTTCTACTGGGCAGGGTGAGAAGCAGACATCACCTCTGAGACTATGACAGAACCTGACTGTGACGCTCCCTTCCCCTCCAAGTCCAGACTGACCCCTGAGCCACCATCCCTTCAGGTAGCACCTACCACCTGACTTCTCACTTGATATGAAACTCTCCTTATCCATGGAATCTTAAGAGAGTATATAAAACACAGATGAATTCACATAGCAGAATGTGGTTTACTTTTATAAATCTATCATGGAGGGAGATACACATTAATATGAGGGATGGGTTATATAAGGCTTTTCAGTGTCATCCTGGTTAATCCAGCAGATAATTATTTCATGATGGCATTAACCTTGATGTCATTACTGCATCATGAGACTGGAATGGAACTTGTGGTTCTGATATAATGAACTATATAGGTAGTCTGAGTCTCAAACAGACAGAGAAGTTATGGGGTAGCTCTGGCACCCAAGGCTCTTAGGCATCTTCTAGAGTTCCTTGCATCCAGTAAATTCTGGCTTTGACATTTGACAGCCAACATGGCTAAAGACCCAGGTATGACACAAAATGCCAAGGGAAATCAAAACTTCCCTTCAAAAAGACCTCTTTAAGTAGAATTACCCATAAACCCCTTTGCTAGTACAGCACAGAAGAGCGACACAGCCCAAAGTCATGCTTTCACGGAACTATTCTTCTTCTTACCTGCTCCTTGCAAAGAATAGGCTAGAGAGTCGAGGAACAGGGACCTCTGCCCACAGCAGCAGACGGAAAGTAACCAGAAGTAGAGGAGATTTCATGATTCCAGGTCAAGGGTGGCTCTCTTGGACCTCAGAATGATCTCTTGAATCCTTCTGTTTCTCTGGCCAGACATACCTATACTCAGTCCCACTCTGGAGAGCCCCTAATGAGTACCCAGGTCTTCCTATATCTCTGCTAGCTCTACACTTGAGCAAACATACTCACACCTTTGTGAGATTAGACAAGAAACAGAGGTGGGTATTAAATGGAAGCTGATGTAAGCTAACTGAAAATCAAATTAAGGAAGATGTGGTATAATCTTGGAAGATGTCTGCTTGCTGTAGCCCAGTATTCTCTTTCTGGAAAGTCCTGGGTTCCTCTCATCCTTTCAGATTAGACTGGCTCAAGGGAACCTTTGGGTGAACCTTCTTTTCTTCTCCTGAGCTCCTTCTGAACCATTGGTGCGGCACTGGCTGCACCACCTAGCAACTGCTGCTTGGTTGACTCGCCACACTGGAATTGGAGTTCTGTGAAGGAAGAAATGTTCTCCATCTTCCCACTTCCAGCTCAGTGTCTTGTGTGATAGGTGATGGAAGAGTGGTACCAAACAAAGACTCAAACCAGCCTAACAAGAGGTACCTGATGGAGTGCCTGCTCTCAAAGCCCAGCCCAAGGATGCTATGGGAAAGAAAAGTTGAAAGATGTACCTGCTTTCTCCTAAGCAGCTTAAGATTTATAGGGGGGAAAGCAATGGATGGGGTATGGTATCAAGCAAGAAAGGGCACGTTTGGATGGTGATTGATTATAGATAAATTTCTAAGACAACCCAAAAAGGAAGGAGAGTTTGTTTAGAGAAGCCATGGAATACCGATAAAGATCTCCCAGATTGGGGCTGTGGAAGGGCAGGCTTGGGTGGAAAGGGAAGGAAGGGTTGGAAAAGCAACATGAACTGGGAGGCAGTGTACCCAGCGGTTGTAACTTGCCCATTCTGTGTAGCTACCACAGAATATTTGATATTGGTGGAGATGTTAAAAAAAAGTGTACCTACTTGATTTATAATTCTGGTGGCTGAGGAATCCAATCAGCATGGCACCAGCATCCTGGTGAAGGCCCCTCTGCACCATGATATGGTAGAGAAGCCATAAAACACAGGCTAGCCTTGCTTTCTAACAACACACTCTTATAGGATGAACATCCATTCCTTTCTAGAGCAGAAACCTCATGACATCACCATCTCACTGTGCCCCACCCCTTAAAGTTCCCACAACATTAACGCTATCACACTGGAGCCCAAATTCCCAACCCCCAAAACATTTTCTGTAATGTGGCTATCTTACCCCTTCAACCCTATGACTTTGTTCCTCCCTAAAAATGCACCCTGCCTCCCTTTATCTCTATCACATGGGAACATCATATTAACAACCTCAAACTATATGAGGATTAACGGGAATTATTTGTGTGAAGCCCTCCACATGATGTTGTGTGCAAGGCTCTCTCTATGGTAGTGATTACTGTGTGCCATGTAGGAATGAGCTCTGAAGAGAGAAGGACTCTCTGCCTCTTGATCCTGAGCAACTCAGAAATGGCAGACCTGACCATGCAGGCCTTGGAGAACCAGCAATGATCAAACAATAATTGGAAGGAAACAGGAGGACCCGAAGGGATTTCCTTCCCCCACAGAGAAGAAGGAAGTGGAACCTATCATCCTGGCCAAAAGCTCAGGTCATTCTGAGATGTTCAATGGCCTGCTCAAGCTTCAACACGTCCTTCCAAGCACAGCGGCCTGTCTCCTGAAAGTTCTGACAAATAAGTGTTTCTCATCTCACTAAACCTTCTGTAGTGCTGTGATTGCTGAGTGGGTTTTGTTTTGTTCCTATTAACAAAGAGCACTGCAGTAGGTCATTAAACTCTCTTCTCACCTCACCTTATTTGACTCCATAATCTATACCATCTGTATCTCAGCTCAAATGATACGATTCTGGGCTTCCCCACCTTACTTCTTCCCCTCCTCTCTCTCTCTGACATTGAACCCAGGGACTCACACAACTTGGCAAACACTTGCTACTGAAATACATACCTAGACTTCCTTACTTACTTCCTATATTTTTCTTTCTTTCTTCCTCCATTCCTTCCTTCTTTCTTTCCTTCCTTCTCTTCTCCTTCCTTCCTCCACCCCTCCTTCCCCTATCTTCCTTCCTTTCCTTCCTTCCCTTCTTCCTTCCTTCCTTTTTTCCTCCCCTCCCCTCCCACTTCTTTCCTTCCTTGCTTGTCTTCCTTTCTTCCTTTCTCTCAGCACTAAAGCTGCCCAGGCTACTCTTGAATTCACTCTATATTACGAACAGGCCTTGAATGTGTGAAGTGCCTTGCCTCATCTCCTGAGTAACTAAAGTTACAGGACTGTGACACTAAGCTCAGGGAGTTAAATCAATCTTCCACCAGGAGATCTGGTGACATATGGATATAGAATTACTGTAGGTACTGCTGTAGGAAAAACAAAAACAGCTGAGCCTTCCCACAGCTTGCTGTTTTGAGGTCTTTTTTCCATTCTCTTCTCCTCTCCTCTCTCTTTTCATACACCCGCTACTTCCTTTAAAACAGGCACAAGTATGCATATTTTGTCTCCTCTCCTCTCCACATATTTCTTTTGCTCCAAATTTTCATGATTGCCCCACATCATGTGAGTGCTGCTGTGTGCCACTATAGCCCGCAGAAGCTCTCCAAGTACAAGTGGCATTCGCTAAGTCAACTGTTAAACTGGCCATATGAAACCAGGCATGGGAAGAGCATGTCCTGACTAATGGGTAGTTTGTTGTTGTTGTTGCTGTTGTTGTTGTTGTTGTTTTGGTTTGGGAATTTTTTGTTTGATGTTTGTTGTTATTATTTTTTCAACCTGAGGTAAGGTTGAGCTATCTGGGGAAAGGAATATCAGTAAAGAAAATGCCTCCATCAGATTGCTTGTGGGCAGGTTTATAGTGCACTTTCTTGATTGATGGTTGATGTGGGAGAACACAGCCTACTGTGGGTGGTGCCACCTCTCAAGCAGCTGGCACTGGGTGTTTAAAAGAGGTAGGCGAGGAAGCAAGGAGAGCAAACCAGAAGACAGCACTCCTCCATGGGCTCTGCATCAATTCCTGCCTCCAAGTTCTTGCCCTGCTTGAGTTCCTGTCTTGGCTCCCCTCAGTGATAAGACTGTGATCAGAATGTGTAAGCCAGAAAAACCCTTTCCTCCCCATGTTGTTTTGGTCATGGCAGCAATAAAAAGCAAAGTAAGTCAGGGTGTTCACCTATAGAAATTGACATAGTGATTGATCTATTGTTTGATCAATTTCTAGACAAAGGAAAGTTCAAAAACTATTAATAGAGTTCATTGTCAATCATTTAGTGGTTTGACAAGCAGTGTTTGTAATCTGTGCCCTCTATAAACATGAATAACAAAAATAACTGAGCATTTCTCATCCAGAGTTTAAAAACCACTGTGTGACACAGAATTGAGTTGTGCATATGTTGACTGTTGCATTTGCATCTTTCTGGTTAAAGAGTCACAAAAGTGCCATTTAACATTCCTGTTAATGTTAAATTCTAAGGGCTAGTTGGGACCCATCCCCCAAAATCTGCCACACCCCCCCCAAACTCATTTGTGGGAAAGGACAGAATTTTTGCATTTCACTCCCTGCATGAGACCTGCATGGTAACCCACCCGCACTGTGAACTCTGCCTCTAGCCATAAAATTTCTCTTTTAAAATATCAGCATATAAAAGAGATCTCTGCATACTCATGTCTATTAGTTGCATGGCTCAGTGTCTAAAATATCAAGTCAATCTCGATGGCTCTCAGTTGACAAATGGGTAAAGAGAATATAGGATAGCACAGGAATAATATTCAGCCATAAGAATGATTATACTCTATCATTTGTAGGACTATAAGATGGAACTGGAGGATACTGAATATGGTGGTTGATTTCGGTTGTCAACTTGACTGCATGTGGAAGTAACTAAAACCCAAGCAAGTGGGCACACCTGTGAGGAATCTTTTTGGTTGAATTGTTTGAGGTGGAAGAGCCACCCTAAATCCAGATCGTTTGAGGTCAGAAGATCCACCCCAACTTGGGCCACACCTTCTGGTGTCAGCCCACATAAAGGGCATAGACAAAGGCAGCTTGTGCTTTTCTTCCTGTCTGCCCTCACTCTCACTGGCATCTATCCTGACCCGTTTCTTCTCTGATGGTAGAACCTACTTCTTTAGGATTCCAATAGGAACTGAAAACTGGCATCTCTCTGGGGCCTCCCTTGGACTCCAGAACCATCTGCATGGGTCTAAACTACTGGATTCTTGACATTTCTGTGAGGAGGCAGGACTTGTTGGGATATGCAGGCTAGTCCGTAAACCACTCTAATGAATCCCTAACATACACACATACATGTGTATACATGTTCATATATATGTATATATACATACACACACATTTGTTCATCCTCTGAGTTCTGTTCCTTAGAGAATCCTGACTAATACATTGTCTCCAGTAAAAGAGGCACAGAAAGAAAAATGTTGCATGTTCTCTCTTACATGTGGATGCTTTAAATATATATGGGTAGAATAGGGATTACTACAGGCTGAGAAAGGTTAGGAGGATAGAGGGAGCTCGTTGGATAGTAGGTGTCATAAAACACAGTTACATTAGAGGGATAAAATCCAGTGTTCTGTAGCATGGATGGGGTGGCTGTATCTCACAACAACCTATTGTGGTTTTTGTGAAGAGCTTTAAGACAAGAGCTTGAGGCTTCCGAACAATGATAAAGAGAAGAAAGTCATCACCCTCATATACTCAGCCACATTGCATGCATGTACTGAAATATCCCACTTCCTCACAAGCATGTAATTGTGTGTATTAAAATGTTTAAAATAGTTAAGGGGATGGAGATAGCTATCTTAACTTCGTCACTGTGCACCAATGCCACATGTGCAGTCTACTTTTCATGAAGCCCAACCACAGCATCATCACACTGTTATCTCAGAAACTCATGGGTCCCCAGAAGCTCCTTTTGTGGGTGCCGCTATCTCTTGATTCCTCCATTCACAGGCTTCCGTGTTTGAGGATTTCCCAACAGTGAGAAACCTCAGAAATTGGAAAGAAGATAAGGACATGTTTTAAATACGTTGTTTATAAAATAATGGAAAGCAAAATAAATTTCCCTAGACTTAACATCTATGACAGTCTTTATAGTTCAACCTGTCTTCATTTTTTTCCTCACTCCTCAGCAAAAAAGCTTGCATCTGAGCACAAATTTGTTCTTGCGAACCAATTGCACCTGCCGGAGCTAATTAGAGGGGCTAGGATCCAATCATGTTAGCAATTAGGCAGCTCCTCTGTGCGATTTCTTCTTCCCTAAAACAATGCTTACCTGTAGACAGAACTACCCATTTCAAGTGGGTTGTTGGCATGGTACAGTTGCCCTCTTCAGTACCCTTGCAACAGCCTCTTCGTTTGTCACATGATAAGTCAGCAGACAGCCAGTGTGCCGTGAAAGAAAATGACCCCCAAAAGGAGAGGCACTAGTGGGAGGTGTGGCCTTGTTGGAGTGGGTCTGCCATTATTGGAGGAAGTGTGTCACTGTGGGATGAGCTCTGAGATCTCCTGGCGCACTCAGTTCATGGTAGAATCAAGATAAGAACTCTCTGCTCCTTCCCCAGCACCATATCTCCTGCATGCTGCCATGTCCCATCATGAAGATAATGGATGAAACCTCTGAAACTGTAAGCCAGCCCAGTTAAATTTTTTCCTTTGTAAGAATTGCTGTGGTTATGGTGTCTCTTCACGACAATAGAATCTTTAAGACAGAAACCCTAAAGATTCCACCAGAAACTGCTTAGATCTGATAAACAGATCCAACAATGTGAAAGAACACAAAATTAACACAAAAATTGATAGTCTTTATACTGATTAAAAAAAGTGTCGAGAAAGAAAAAAGAAAAACAATCCCACTCACAATTTCAAACTATCTAAGAATAGAGGTATCCAAGGAAGTCAAAGATAGATCTCTATGATAAAAACTTTAGAACACTAAAGCAAGAAAATGAAGGTATTATAATAGAAGAATAAAGGACCTCCTGAGCTAATGAATTAGAATTAATATTGTGAAAATGGCTACGCTAGCAAAAGCAATTTATGGTTTCAATTCACTCATAATCAAAATCCCAATGTCATTCTTTACAAAAAAAAATAAAACCCTCCCCAAAATTGTAAAATTCATATAGAAGCACAAAAGACTGCAGCTAGCCAAAGCAAACTATAGCAAAAAAANAAAAAAAAAAAAAAAAAAAAAAAAAAAAAAAAAAAAAAAAAAAAAACCATTGTGGAGGGATCATTATCCTGATTGAAAGTTGTGCTACAGAGTCATGGGGATAAAGTCAGCCTGGTTCTGTCATGGAGACAGACACATGGATCAATGAAACAGAATGGAAGACCCACAGAATAACTCTAAAATTAAAAATAGACCTTCCCTGTGACCTAACTGTACCATTCCTAGGTATTGAGCCCAAAGACTCCAAATCAACCTATCACAAACATTGACATTTATTGCAGACTGTCCACAACTGCTAAGCTATGGAACCAATCTAAATACCCATCTACAGACAAACAGACAAAGAAAATGCAGTTTGTATACACAATGGAATTTTTTTCTGCCAAAAAAAAAAGAATGAAGTTATGCCATTTTCTGGAAAAATAATGCAAATGAATATAATCAAATTAAATAAATTAAGGTGGTCTCAGAAAGACAATATTGTAAGATTTTTTTCTCATTCCTGAACTTTATAGGTATATAAAATTGTGTATGTACATATGGCATAAAAGTATAAACAAAGTTATCTAGCAGAACAAAGGGGACTAACGGGAGGGAAGAGGCACAAGGAAGGAGAGATAGCAGAATATGAGGGTAATACGCTCAAAGTACAGAATAGAGGCCAGCGAGATAAGAGGGCCGAGGCACTTGCTGCTAAGCCTGAGATGACCTGAGTGAATTTGATCCCTGGGACCCACGAGGTAAAAAGGCAGAACCGATTCCTACAAGTCATCCTCTGACTTCTACATGAATGCCTTGTCACATGAAATCTACACACACATACACACACACACACACACACACACACTGCAAATAAATAATAAATAAATATCATTAAAAAATACTTCAAAGTTTATTATCTATTTGCCTGAGAACTTCTGTTATGTAACTCTGTATAATAAAACGAAAGAGACCGTGATGCATGTTGAATAGCTGTTCCATTGTGTCTCCCATAATCACGAATCAGTCTTCCTCAACACCTACAGGAAGATAGAAAACTTGTGTTCATTCAAACACGTGTATCCTCTTGTCTTCAGCTATTGGGAGTGCCATGTGCAAGAGCACGCTGCAGAACACAAAAGGAGACAAAATTGTTCATAGTGAGCTTAGACACCTCCTCAGACAACTCTGGGGGCTTGGGCTCAAGAACCGCTTATTAGAAGAAGGTCTCAGGAAAACAGACATAATCTAAGATGGTTGTCAGTGTATGTCAAAATACTTTTCCCATTTAAAAATGCAAGACTACTATCTCATATTAATAATAATTCTACTATTTTTAATCCACAGTTCAAAATACTGAAAAGAGAAACTGGAAAAGACACTAGAAGTTGCAACAATCTCCATGTATGAGGACTGGGCTAATTAATAATGTCCAAACATCCATGCTATCTAAAGCAATCTGCAAATTTAGTACAAAACTAGTAAAAATTCCTGCTACAGTCTTCACAGAACTATGAAGAAAACATCCAAAACCACACACGGGAATGCAGAGGACTTTAAATAGTCAGAGCAATCCTAAATAGAAGGATCAATGCCGTGGGCATTATGGTACATAATTTCAAATCTCACAGAATCCTACGAACAAAGCCAGCATGTCACTGGGCTAAAAACAGACTCACAGACCACTGGAAAAGATGAAGAAGTCAGCCAACAGATCTTCAGCCAACTTATTCTCAACAAAAAGCTCAAAAACATGCTTTGCAGAAAGGGTAATTTTTTTTCAACAAATGATGCTGAGAAACGAATATTTGTATGTATAAGAATGAAACTAGATCCAACTCAAAATAGATCAAAGATCTTAATATAAGATTCGTGAGAGTGAAAGAAAGGAAAGGAAAATATAGAAGGACAACATATAGGCCTGGGAAACAATTTCCTGATTAGGGCTTCAGCAACTCAGAGAACAAGAGCAAAAATTAATGAGTGGGCTTACATGAAATTTAAAAGCTCTATGCAATAGTAATCAAGAGTGAAGAGCCAGAACAAAGAATATGGAAAGCATCCTTGTCAACTATTCTTCTGAGAATTAATATCAAGAATATATAAGAAACTCAAAATTATCTTAACAAAAAAAATCCAGTCAATAAAACGTCAAAGGTCCACAAGACGTATTTCACAAAAAAATGAGCATAAATGGCCAATAACTATAGAAAAATTGCTAGGCATATTTAAGCTATCAGGAAACTACAAAACTATCTTATAAGAACAGCTCTTATCAGAAAACCTTTAAACACCATTAGTGGGGGTATAAACTAGCACCATCACTCAGAAATTTGCATATGGGCGCCTCAAAAATTAAAAACAACTATACCACTACTGGACAGAAACATGAAGGAAATACAAAAGGTCACCCACACACCTGTGCTTACAATAACTCCATTCACAGTCACAGGAGTATAGGTGGAATCAGGCTATGTGCCCATCAACAGGCAAATATATAAAGAAAACATAGTCTATATACAAAAGGCTGCATCATTCAACCATAGAAATTAAATTCTGTCATTCTCAGAAAATGAATGGAACTAACCCCCATGTATGGGAACAGAAGGAGAAGGGAGAGAGGGCACAAAGACGGCCTGAAAGCAGGAGAGAGTCTCTGAGGGTCTAGACAGGAGGTCAGGTGGGTGAGGTGGGAAGGAGGCCATAGAGAAAAACAACACAGGATTAAATGGGAGACAGGACAGGATCAAAACTTGTTAGAAACAGGCATCATGGTGTACGCTTTTAATCTCAGCACTTGGGAGGCAGAGGCAGGCAGATCTCTGTGATACTGATCATTTGTGTGTATGACATTTGTGTTTAGACCTGGTCTACAGCCTGGTATGTTACAGAGCAACTGTGGATATATAATGAGACCCTAACTAAATAAAAAAGAAAAGAAAAGAAACCTCATTATGTACATGTATAAAAATGCCATGGCAAAAACCATTACTATGTACAATCAGTAATTACATAAATAATTTTAAATCCACAAAAAAACAATGAATGGGACAGTGATGTAGACAATTCCTGTCCTTATGCACTGCTGTAAATAATATAGAATATAAAAAGTTTCAACCTCTGTGGAAAACAGTATAGAGGGTCCTTAATAAGTGAACAAAGAGAATTATCGCCTGATCTAGCCATTCCACATCGGATATACACACACAAGGACTGAAGGCTGGGAGCTGAAGAGATATTTCTGCACATATACTCACGATAGCATTGTTCACGATGGCCAGGGCATGAAGGCAGCCCGGATGTCATCAGGAATCATTATTTGATCTTTAGAAGCAGAGAAATGCTAACACATACTACACTATGATGGAGCCGGAGAACATTAGCCGGTGTGAAATAGGCCAGTGACAGGAAAAGCAGGTTGAAACAATGTCCAGGATGTGACTATCTAAAATGCTTACATTCGTAGAAACAAGAGTATTGTGGCTGCCTGGAGCTAGGAGAGAGCCATGGGACAACGTTTCAGTTTGGAATGATACTGGATGGTGATGGGTGGTGATACTAATTGCACAATGAAAGCACTGCTGGAGCCTCTGAACTGTACACTGAAAAGGGTTTAAATGAGAACCCTCATATAATATGTATTTTAGCACAATACAAAGAGGTAAGTCAGAAGCATTTGGGTCCAGATAGAACTAAATGAAATCCCCTATTGAAGGTTTTTGTTTTGTTTTGTTTTGTTTTATTGAACTTTCCTCCAGCTGTGACCCATTTGTCCCCGCACATCTTCAGGGTCATCATCATTAGTGCCTATTTATCCCATTACACTTAAATTTTCGAGTTATGGGGACATGTCTGTCTTGCTGACTCTCAGAGCCAGCACCGAGCATCCCAACACTCTCTACGACCTCCAGAAGAGTCATGGGAAGAGTACATTTGAGGACAGAAGTGCCACAGGCCCAGAACTCCAATCTGAAATTCTGGACCCATTTCTTTGTCACCCAACTTCTGCTAATTCAAAGTCTTATGTCTTAGGGTTTCTATTGCTGCAACGAAACACCATGACCAAAAAAGCTAGTTGGGGAGGAAAGGGTTTATTTGACTTATACCTCCACATCATAGCCCACCACTGAAGGAAGTCAGGACAGGCACTCAAACAGGGCAGGAACCTGGGGGTAGGAGCTGATGCAGAGGTATAGAGGAGAGCTGCATATTGACTTGCTTCCCCTGGTTGCTCAGCCTGCTTTCTAATAGAACCCAGGACCAGCAGTCCAGGGAGCACCACCTACCATGGGCAGGGCCCTTCCCCACTGATCACTAATTCAAGAAAAAAAAATGCCTTACAGTTAGATCTCATGGAGACATTTTCTCAACTGCGGCTCTTCCCTCTCTGATGACTCTAGCTTGTGTCAAATTGACACATAAAAACAGGCAGTACACCCTGCATTACAGAAAAGAAAAGAAAACGTGGAATGTATTTAACACAGCTTTCTCCTTACTTTGCCTAGTATAGCAGCTGTTAGCCACGAGGGGCCGGCTATTTAAATTTAAATTAATTATCACTAAATGAGACTAAGAAAATTCAGTCTTCTAACTGCATTTCACATGTCCCAAAGTCACCTATGGCTTGTAATTATATTAGACAGTTCAGGTCTAGATCATCCCGTGGCTTCAGGAGATGCCACTGGATAACACCACTCTACCAAGGCTGAGAAGAAAGCAGCTATTCCAGGCTTTTCTTCAATGGCACATTACCTGGTCTGTTCAATGCTGGCTTACAATAGCTCAGAATTTCAAAGTTCCTGAGCATCCCTCACCTCATGGAGTTGGGGGCATGTCCACACCTAGCCAGCCACTAAGGGGATTCCCCTGAGAAACTCTCCCAAGTGAGGTTCCATTGCATAGGGGATTCAGAAACAGTGGGCTCTAGACACGTAGAAACAAGTAGGGACATGGTTAGGACTCATTCAACTCACTTTGTAGATGGTAGAGGGAGATGGTGCCAGGTTGGTTTAACCCAGGGCTTCTCCATGCTGGCTGTACATCGGAATTCTCAGGTTTTCCCAAATACCAAAGGACTGGAATCCTGGAAGACAGTGAAGATATGCATCATAGGTCAGAGTCCTCAGGACTTACAATGTGTACAGATGTCCCCAGATCACAGGGACCTAATATTTTCAAAGCAATTCCCATTCAGTAGAAATGACACTTTAGGTTTTTAATTTACATCTTTCCCCCAAGAAATTGATACATGGTACAACTTCTCTCAATACTGGCCATTGAACCACAACTCTCATGAGCCCCAAGATCACTAAGGGAAGCAGGTACCCAGCTACCCATGTCCCTGATAGCTTAGCACCTTAAATAAATGTTTTACTTAAGAGAATTGCATCTCACAATGAACATACACATAAGGATAGCCTTGGTCAAGAAACATTTGTATAATTGCTACTTCTGAATGCTTTCAGATGACTTTTTGGTGTGGAAAATCCTTCTGTAAATGTGTTGCTTTTATTGGTTAATGAATAAAAATGCTGTTTCGTCCAGTGGCTTAGCAGAATAGAACTAGGAGGGGAAAACTAAACTGAATGCTGGGAGAAAGAAGGTGGAATCAGTGAGACGACATGTAACTGCCAGCTAGAACCTTGCCAGTAAGCCACAGCCATGTTTCAATACACAGATAAATGGAGATGGGTTAATTTAAAATATAAATGTTAGCCAGAAATGCACTTAAGCTATTGGCCAAGCAGTATTGCAAATAATACGGTTTCTGTGTGGTCATTTCAGGGCTGAGCAGCCAGAAACAAACAAGCAGCTTCCAACAACAACTCTTCAAAATGTTTTTATATTTTTTTATTTTTTGAGATTATAGTAAATTGCATCAATTCCTCTCTCCCCTTCCTCCTTCTAAAGCCCCCTATCTACTTCCCCTTGCTCTCTTTCAAGTTCATAATCTCTTTTTTTCCCTTGATTTTTGGTATGCATGTCTTAGTCACTGTTCTACTGTAGTGAAGAGACACCATGACCAAGGCAATTCTTGTAAGAGAAAGCATTTAATTGAAGGCTTGCTTACAATTTTAGAGGGTTAGTGTAAAGCATATAGACATGGTGCTGAAGCAGTAGACCGAGAGCTTTACATCCTGATCCATGAGTGACAGGTGGAAAAGGAGACCCTGGGCCTTGCATGAGCTTTTGAAAACTCAAAGCCCACCCTAGTGACACACCTGCTCCAACAAGGCCACAACTCTTAGTCTTTCAGAAACAGTTCCATCAACTATTAACCATTCAATGGGGGCCATTCTCATTCAAACCATCAAATGTGTGTGTGTGTATGTAGTCCTTACCCTTCAATTAGAAAATTACCCTTTACAATAGGCAGAGGCCATTCTTTTAAAAACCACAACCAATCAAAATGCAGAGTGTGGAGCCCAGTCCCAACTAAAACATCTACAACACAACTCTTGTACCTAAGGTTTATGGGTTATTGCAGAAGAGGGACAGAGAGATTGTAACAGCCAGAGGAATGGGGAGTTTGCTATGAGATTGTGACTCCTAGAAATGTCAGAAGCTACACCCATACGGTTTCTTCAACATGGCTGTCTTTGAAACATTTCGATGACATTTATGTGGCAATTTTCTCTTTGAAGTCACTGGAGCCCTGGGTGAACAATACCCACTTAGAACCCTTTGGTCTCCAACTTGACCTGGGCCTCCAGCCACGCAATGTTGGAAAAGTAAGACGTGCTGTTTGTGGTCCTTTTTGTAGGTTTGATGTATAGTCTGCACACATGGTTGATTCCATCACCAAATGTACCTGCAAGCAGTGATCAGTATTTAGTCATGCCTAAAAAGCAACTAAAAATGATTTGTTTTCTCTCTGCTCATGGAAACTATTCTGAGAACTAAGTTCTCAGATCACCAAAACCTACCTTGTGCCAAAAATGTTAGGTTCACCAGCAGCAAGGGAGAGACTCCAGTTCTGGCACTAGAAGTGATCTGGAACCTTCACCACCCAAAGATCAAAGACCTCCTTACAACAGGAGGGGCCCCAAGATAGGTGGCTTTCAGCAGTGGGGGGGGGGGGTGGATAAAGGGAGAGGGCTTGGAACTGGACCTCAGGACCCTCCCTCTCATTCATTGTTGCCACAGTGAAAGAAAAAAATGTAACCAAACCACTTTAAAATTCAAACTGTAAAGGCTTACACTGAGCCATCAAATACCCTCCAGGTCCTTGCAATATATAAACATAGATAATAATTTACCAACATTTAGGAAAAAGGAAATGTGGCATGTGGTCTCTCTCTCTCTCTCTCTCTCTCTCTCTCTCTCTCTCTCTCTCTCTCTCTTCTTTCAAACTAAACACAACCCATGCACAGTGGTCTCAACAGCTTACCTTGTCCCTGCTCAAACATCTCAGATGACATGTGATCACGTCCCACCTGCGGGCCCACTGGATAGCCTGTCCCACAGCTTACTTCACCCTCAGAGCTGTCTTCTGGGGTACCTCCTAATATTACATCCACTATTCAGATTAATAAACTGAAGCTTTCCAAAGGACACATGGATACCCCTAGGGTTCTAAGTGACAGAACTGGCACTTGAACTCTGACCCTCCTGTTTGAGCCCAAGCTCTGGATCACCATGATAGATTACCAGCATCAGTCCCAGACTTCCAGAAAACTCACCCCAGTGCTTCTGTCCATAACTTCTTTCCTTCACCATGGGTCTCAAAAACTTCCTCGAAATCCTCCAAGTATAATTCAAAAGTCCCCTTCCGCGATGGTTGAGACCCTCTGCCTCACGCTCCTACTATTACACACTGGTTCTTATTTTCTGGAACCATTTATATAATCTAATAAGATCAATAACCCAAAGGAGAGCCCAGTGTCCAGGCTCAGAACTGACTCCGCCTACTGTATCCAGTTCGGAGTAACAGCATGCCCTAGCCAAGTGTCCGGTCCCCATGTCAGGCTATTCCTGTTTGGATGCTCAGATCTCACACTGATGGCATGCTTCACAGAAGCTACAAACACCCATGCCCACCATTTCCTATCTTCAAGGATTAACTGATGTTTCTCTCCTCTTCATCCCTCACACTAGACTCTGAACACAAAGGCCAGCATACACTAGTCACCCTTGGACATAACTGCTCTCACTCTGTGTCCAGAAACATGAGGCTTACCGAATTTAACCATTAGAGAATTGTTCTCAACACAAGATAGATATTACTTTGAACATTTTAGCCACCCCAGGGAAACCTGACCCTTGCTAGCACACCAACAGACAGGTTAAGTAAAGCTTTGAGTAGCCTCAGGAACTCTCGCCTGTTGCTTCTGTTAACCAGATAACAGGTTGTTCCTTTAAGACTGTTTCTAATGATTCTGAGCTTTGGGTCCTAAAAATAGAAAAGGAATCAATGTAGGGAACTTTGCTAAGCTTCTTTGAATAGACTGATTCCACTTGTTCATTGGATAACCTGTTGTCCACTCATATCTTGTGTGTGTGTGTGTGTGTGTGTGTGAATGTGTGTATGTGTGTGTATGTGAGCAGGGGCATGTATTTATGAACAACTAAATACACATTTGCACACAGACACAGTGCATTCTGGTTCATCCCTAAAGATGTCACTGTTTCGTAGGAAGGACCAATGGCTATCTGACAGTATGATATAAACACATATAGTCGTTGGGGGCACACGGGGGAGGTGCTAACTCACAAACAGAAGTGGTTTCCCAAGGAGGGGGCTCTGGTCCAGATGTCTGCCTTTCCCTGATATCCGTGTACTAAAAAGCTAGCCTTCAGTGTGGTGGTGTTGGGAGAAGCTACTTTGGGAGGTGATGGCCATAGGGATGAAGCCTTTCTGGCTGCGCCTTATAATAAGGACTCTAGTGAGCTCCCCTGCTTTCCCTCCACTTTGTGTATTGGGAAGCAGGCCCTCACCATGCTGGGCACAGACCTACCGTAACCAGCCTCAAGGCTGTGGGAAAGGCACATCTCCTGTTGATATGCCACTGTGTATGATATTTGGTTGAAGCAATCCACACCAAAGCAATGGAGACACCTGGCTTGTACCTCTTACAGCTTGCCTGAGGAAGGAAGTCTACTCAAAACTAACAGATGAATGAACAGATACACAGGAGTGACGAAACAGGTATGCAAACAAGGACAGTAACCTTAAGAGCAGTTGCCCAACCTGCGCTCAAGATAACCAGAGAAGTGGTAACCACACACCCTGGGAAACGCTTTGTACAGAGAGAGACGCCACTTTCTTGCCCATTCTCTTCTCCTGCTGTCTGGAATGTAGATACAATGGCTATCACTCCAGCATCCACAGTGGATTAGGATGTGGGAAATAGAAGAACAGAAAGCAGGAGTTTAGATCTTTCTGGCTTAGAGGGGCAGCCATATCCAACCCGGGGTTGTCTCCTTTCACCTTGTGGGGAAACAGCAAACATTTTGGGGTTGGGTTCATTGTGAATTTGGGCCTTCTAGCCATTACTAGCAGGGATTATGGCTAATCTTGTTGCTGCCTGATATCGGTAACAACAAAGCGGTCCGCTGCTTTCCCCCTAGATTAAATATTTGTCATGTGCCGAATGGCACTGATTAGTGGGACAGCAGAGGCTGCTCTGCACCATGGGGCATTCCTGTCTGTCCTCCACACCACATTTCGCCCCGGGTGGGGGGTGACCACAATAGAAGGTCGTACATTTTGCAGCTGAATAAGCAAACCATCCAATCTGCATCATTCTGTTCTGGTTTCTCAGGGCCTATTTCTGGCTTTTGTTCTGCCCCATTAAATACTGACGAAAACTCCATCCATCTTTCAGCCCACACAGAACCCAGAACTTCACCAACCAGGGCATCTTCTCTTCACTGAGGCCATGGAAACATCCACACTCTTCCCCCAATGACAAGGTCCTGAGAATGAGATTTCTTTCATTAATGACTTATTGCATCTGTTAGGGTTATCCCCCCCCCTCTGCTATTTCTGACACAGATCAGAAGAACGGGGTCTTCTGGGAAGACACAGGATGAACAAAGCCCTCTTTGGCCTCTGCGGTACAACTCACATCACTCTGAAGCTGGCCCTCGGGGACCACGCTACGCTATCTTTCTGTGGATCTTTGTGTCCAGTGGCTTCTACTTTCTGAACACTGGGAGCTGAGAGTTTGCAAAATGTCTTTGGTCTGAGCCAGCTAGTCTAAACACCAAAATGCCTGGGCTCTCAGACGACAAGGAATTTACCCACAAAGGGGCTCTGCTCTCAAGTTCCTG
Source organism: Alexandromys fortis (assembly GCF_014885135.2). NCBI lineage: Eukaryota > Metazoa > Chordata > Mammalia > Rodentia > Cricetidae > Alexandromys > Alexandromys fortis. The sequence continues at coordinate 9,630,764 of NW_026067924.1, read as the reverse complement.
GGCAAGAGCCACGGGAGTTTCCCCACGATTTTATGAAACACTTATCTTGCGGTGGATTAAATTATAAATGTTTAAATGTAAATTTATGAATGACAGCAATCACTGTGGAAATAGTCATTCCTTACTGCTAAGGGGTCTTTCCACTCCTTATAACACAGAGCAAGGCCTTAAGTGAACCACGTGACATCACACTGAAGCAACCCAGACCTAACACGAGTGCTCGCTGAAATCCATGTAAAAATTCTAAGTTTCTATCAGATTTCGTTTTTGCTAGATGTCAAGGCAGTGTAATGATTTAGCAGAAAGAGGCAAATTTCAACTATCTTATTTAAGGGGCCAGCACCTCTGGTCTAGCCGATCGCTGGCTGACTATTCTCATGGTAGAAATGGGCGTGGGAGGCTCGCCTCTGGACACTCGGGCAACAGATTGAGATGGCACCTGCGGGATGCTCAGATGAAGCCAACATGGTTTCCCAGGATTCTGAATCTGATCTGATCATAACTGGGGAGTAAGAAAGCACAGCAGCAACAGTTAACCATCTGTTCTAGAAACTTAAAAAAAAAAAAGGAATAGACCCTAGCCCTACCTGTGGATTAAAGAGTAGATAGACTTACCAAATAAAACAAGCCCTTAATAATAGAAATAAGTGTCTGCTCGGTACTGTGTGCCTAGAACTGTGCTGAACACACAAACCGTCCCATGGGGACATATTAGTATCTTTATTTTACAGATACAGGTACAAGACATGATAGGAGAGACAGCAGAAAGCTCAAGAAGAATCCAGAGACCTGGCGCTAGGAGGAAAAACCACCCCATTGACTACTGTGGAACTTCCCAGAATAGACAGCCCAGCAGGGGCCTACAGGGTGGCAGAGGTGCTTTGACACTCCACGCAATCAAGTGTCAGACGGTGGTAATTATAAACAGCTCCAGGGAAGAGGAGAAACTGTAAGGTGTTTAGCAGAAAGAATAAAGAGGCCAAATCTGGGAAGCCTAAAGCAAACAGGCAAACGAAGGTCTCCTAGTGGGCTCCTTTCTGTGTTTGAACTTTAGTTTTTAGGACCCTCTGGGCTTCATACAAGGCATTTGCTTCTTCACCTGTTGAAAACAAAAGGGGGCTGGCAATTGTCTTATATGTGCAAGCTTCCTGTGTTTATCGGATTCCAGAGTGGCCTGCCTGCTGAAAAGGTTAAGGACCAACCCGCTCCAGACATCCCCTGCTGAGAGACAGATGAACCCCTCCCTGGGAGGCTGCACCTTTGGGTCAGCCCCATTGCTGGCTCAGGGAGACCTGAAGCCACTTACTCTGGGAACATAACAATGGTTTGGACCTCAGCTGGGTACAATGGATGCAGCACCCCTGATTGGGCTGTGGGCTGGGGAAGATCCCCCTCAGGCAGGAAAGCTGAGACCAAACTTGCCAGAACACTCTAAGAAGGCAAAAGTCAAGATTTCCGGCCTCCCATTCTAGTGTTTCACTCCCAGACACAAGAGAACCATGGGAGGCATAAAAGGAAACAAGTGTTCTGAGACGTCCCAGGCACACCTGCTCACCACCACCTGCACCCCACTCCACCTCGAGCCTCTCTCCTTCCTGCAGAGACTCCTCCTAGCACATCCGCCCTCTGCCTTACTTGCTTCCTTCAGCTCTGTACACTGGATCCCCAAATGCACCATGCACAATGTGAAGCTGTATGCAGAGTCAGATCCAAGCAGCCTGGACTCCCTTAACTCCAACTGAGTCCCCAACCTCCTCCTCAAAGTCTCTTGAGAAAGAACAGAATGGACAAGAGTGACTGATTCAGAAGAGATCTGAGTCACTATATAGCAACATATTCTTAATTCCTTTTACAATGTGTGTGGGGGGTAGTGATTAAAGATGGGGCGCCAGGACTGGAGAGCTGGATCATTGCTTGAGAGCACTGGCTGCTCTCCTAGAGAACCCCGACTCCATTCCCAGCAACCACATAGCATTTCACAACTGTCTGGTGCCCCTGTCCCAGGAAATCAGACACCCTATTCTAGCCTCTAAGGGCACCAGGTACATGGTGCACAAATACACATGCAGGCAAAATACCCATACATATAAAAATAAATACTTTTGAAAAAGTAAACCTTCATCATAAAACATTATAAAAAGAAAGTGCTGTACACTGTACCGGTGTCCCTGTCTCCAGCCCGATGAGACAGCTCAGTTCAGTGGAGCAAGACTCCTTCTGCTGTAATTTCTAGCCAAACAAGCAAATGAAGTTTCAAGTTTGTTTGGTTGTGGATGTCACTGGCCCCGGGGCTAGTCTTTGATAGCACCTGAATGTCTAGGACTGACCAGTTCTTTCTGACTCATTCCACCCCTGTAGAGCCTCAGGAATCCACACAACCTCTTCATTATCGATGAAGCAAGGATGGTGAGTACACACCTCTTACTGGAGCGGGCACTGATGTTCTCTCTGTTTCATGGAAAGGTGTTGCAAAACATCGCTTCTAATGTCTTCTCGCATGAGTCACAGCGGCAGGAATGGAGAAACAGTTGTGAGTGACAAACAAGGAAGAGAGAGAAGGAAGACAGCGCTGATGATGGGTTCTTGGAACACGACCTCGAGTCAGTTTACATGAGCAGAATCTACATGTAGATCTCTGCACAGGGCGTGCTGCTCAAGGACAAAAAAAAAGCCATTCGCTTTCTTCTCTGCTGATTAAAAAGATAATATTCACATAAAAACGGAATAATAAAGTTGGATTCCCAAGAAGGGAACACTGCCAGTATTTTAAAATATTTTGTTCCACACATGTCTCTTCTACGCAACAGGTGGCTGCACAGCAATCCTGGCAGTATGTGGGTGCTGTCCGGGAAGCCACATTTACTATCATCGGTGATCAATGATATTTTTCTCTGGCTCCCCTATTTTAAAACAAAAGCAAAAACTTACAGTGGTCTGCTCACCAGAGACCATGAAAGCCACTGAGAATCAGGCAACCCTTTCCCAAAGCTGTGTCTTAACTTCTTTCTTCTCCCTAAGACAAAATATTCAGATGAAAGCCACTCAAAGAGGGAAGGGCTTATTTCAGCTCACAGTTAAAGTTCTTTTCTTCTGGTGGGCGGAAACTCAAGGCAGCTAGCCACATTGTATCCACAATAAAGAAGCAAAGAGCAACAAATGAATGCTAGAGACCAGCTCACTTTCTCCACTCACACACAGTCCAGGATCCCCCGACTCAGGGACTGGTCCCACCCACCGTGGTAGATCATCCCCAGCATTGATGTAATCAGAACAGTCTCCCACTAGCAAGCCTAGATGTCCATCCATTGACTGACCCTAGCTCTTACGAATTGACAATCAGTACTAGCCATTTTACAGCCCCACCACTTGACATCACTGTACTTCCATCCCTGACCTTGTGTTTTAGGGACGGTTCCCTCTTTGCACATCAGATACATCATCTGTTTTTGAGTTCTTCTTGGTGCTTGGTGAGGCAGAAAAATGGATTTGGACTTTGTTTAGAATTCGTGAGAAAATCTGAGCCCTGGGAAGTCTCTCCCTGATCGGCTTTACCTTCCTGTCTTCTGAGCTGTTTCAAGGTATTTTGAACCATCTGAGGTAGCTGTCATTTGGTAACTGACTTTGTCTTCTGGTGTTCTTCTGTTGAACAGTACTGGGGTGTTGTTGTAAAACAGAGGAACTTCTGGAGAAGGCACTGGGAGCCAACTCAAAGTCAGGGACGTCAGAGACAGACCCAGAGGCTTCAGGGAGACAGGGTTAGATCTCCTTGTCTTAGGTTTGCTTCCTACCTGCTGTGACCAGTGTAGGGCCTATCAGCTCAAGAAGGGAGTCTGGCTTGACTTTCCAAAGTGAGGAGTGTCTTAAAGAGACAGACAGTGATGTAGTGCCTGTCCATCTGGAAGCTCCTTTAAGCAAAGGTGGAGAGATGTTGAACTGTTGGGGGAATCCCTAAAGGTTTGGGGCTTCCTTGAGCTGTTGGGGTTCTAGGGGACGATTTGGAACAGAGAGACAAGGGTGTTGAGATCTGCCATGACTGATGTAATCATGAAAGCATGAAGTCTTCGCCGGCTTGGTACCCCCTAGGGGAGAAATGTGGATGTCTCTTATAATCTTATACTTTGGTTGTGAGCCTAGCTATTAATGGCTGAATCTCTTCAGCCCATAGTCTCTTATAATCTTAAAATAGTCAACGGGGCGGTGGTGGCGCACACCTTTAATCCCAGCACTCGGGAGGCGGAGGCAGGCAGATCTCTGTGAGTTCGAGGCCAGCCTGGCCTACAAGAGCTAGTTCCAGGACAGGAACCAAAAGCTACAGAGAAACCCTGTCTCGAAAATCAAAAAAAAAAAAAAAAAAAAAAAAAAAAAAAAAAAAAAAAAAAAAAAAAAAAAAATCATAAAACAGTAATGGGGTAAAAACCCAGTCTCTGCCCCTGGATCTCCTGAAGAGAAAACTCTGGCCCAATCTGGGTTGAGGAATAGGTTATGACCCCTACGTTTGATAGCATCACAAGTGTGCCCCACCCTGTCTTCTTCTGTGTGTGTCTTCAATGTTTTTCAACTGGGGCGTTCATCTTTTTTCTTGTTAGTCTGAAAATAACTCTTTGTATATTAAGGGTATACACTTCTGCCATTTTCTCCTACGGAATGCACTGATACTCAGTGTGCTTTCACTTTTGTTCGTTATTAGTGCCGTGACGTGAGCAATGGCTGTGCTACATTCACAATTAAGTCTCAAAATCACAAGCACTAAAGAAGGTGAGTACCTCAAGTCCACAGTGCGAATATCACTGGTAGCCCAACCATGTCCAAGAGGATTGACTGACAAAGGTGGTAGCCACAGAGAAAGAAAATAAATAAGAGAGAAAACAGGAAGATGGAGTTCTCTCGCAATGTCTCCCCTGCTGGACCAAGCCAGGTACCTGTGGCCATCTGTTGCAGCCCAGGCCTGGAGTCTACAGCATCATGGCAGTCCCTGTGTTCCACAGACCACTGAAGTGTCTGTCATTGTCTTTGGTTATGAATAACAGTGGAGTTACATTTGAACTGACATACTGGATTCATTCTGAGTAAACTCCCTAACATTAGAACTCCAAAAGTAAAATGAGAAAGACCATCTTTTTTTTTTTTTTTTTTTTTTCGAGACAGGGTTTCTCTGTAGCTTTGGTGCCTGTCCTGGAACTAGCTCTTGTAGGCCAGGCTGGCCTCGAACTCCCAGAGATCCGTCTGCCTCTGCCTCCCGAGTGCTGGGATTAAAGGCATGCGCCACCACTGCCCGGCATGAGAAAGACCATCTTTCTAACTCACTAGGAAGGCTAAAGCCTACTTTCTTTTACTGCTACCTACTACACCTTCCCAGACATCCTCCCCATGGCTTCCTCATGGCCTTGAGCTCTGTGGGTTGTGGTATACTCTTCCTGTGTAAAGCCTGGCAAACTTAGAGGAAGCAGGATTTCCCAGGTTGTTCACTTCCTTTAAACACTGCTGACACACCCTTCATCCTTAGAGTCGCTAAATGAGATCCACATTGTCACCTACTTAGCAAAGGAGGAAACTGGGGTTTGGGTGATTGAGAAGTTTCTGCAGCCACATAACTTGCCAGCGCCCAGGTGTGTCATGCTAGCTGCAGCCCATCCACTCTCACCATGTCACACCTTAGCCTGCACCCTTGGCTAAGTACTCTGTACGCATTTCCCCCTGAATCCTTCAAAGTAGCACAACTTGATCCCTGCTGATACAAGGTCAAAAGAAGCTACGGCACATATTACCTCATCACTGCGGGGCAGGCAGTGGGCAGGAAGCAGGGTCCAACACGGCCTCATTCCTTTCCAACCAGCCTCTCACAGCTAGGTCAGTGGAATGGAGGCCTCCCCAGGAGCTCTGGAGTCCACTGTGAAAGAAGACCAAAAATATTTGCACTACTTTTGTGACCCAAAATATTCAACTGGGAAATACTTCTGAAACTTTCTTTTCCTTTTTCATTTTCAGAATGTGTGCACATTCAGACGCATGCTAGAACTGCAACCCAGGACATCAGGGGAGCAACGATGCTTTGAGTAGGATTCTAATAACTCAAGGAATATGAGCAAGGATTAATAACTAGGACACAATCAACAGGGTAAAGAAATAGCTACGGAATGGAAAAAATCTTTGCCAGCTATCCAGGGAATCAGGATTAACATCTAAAATATACAAAACACTGAAAAGAATCACAAAAACAAAGAACAAAAACCTGAATGGTAGGTGGGTAATGGGACTGTATAGACACTATCAGGAGAAGAAGTATAAATGGACACTCAATAAATGAAAGCATATTCACCGTGTTCAGGAAAATATAAATTAAAGTGTATTGATATTCCCTTTATCTGTCAGCATCAATGAAAAAAAAAACAAAGCACAAATGTTAGTGGGGGTGGAGTGGGGTTAAGATACCCTAATTCATCCCAGCTGCCTAGTAAATAAATTCCAATGCAAATTATTCCAGCAACTATGGAAACAGGTGTTCCTCGAAAACAAAACTCATAATTCCTACATAATCCAGTCACACAGTTCCTGGGTTACACCAAAAAGAATCAAAGTCAGATTGCCATGGAGAAGCCTGCACACCCATGCTTGACACCTACTGATACAGTGACACCTACAGAGCTTGTCAAATGACAGAGTAGGTAACATCCCAGGGCCCCACACAGTGGCAGTGCCTCAGAGATTGCCCTAGCAGTGGGGAATAGGAGTGACACATGATATTTCTTAGGAGCAGGCATCCTCCGTTCCTTCAGCTCTGGTATCCATGCCTATCTCGCCATTCAGGAATGAATGAAATAATTTATAGTGATTGCTGGATGTGCCAGCAAATAATACGTGCTAAACTAGAAGAATGATAACCAGCCAGGGCTGAATTTGCATGTGGTGGAGCCAAGTACTATCCCACCTCTTCCTTTCCCAAAATCCAGGTCCCCAGTTTCCTTGTAGAGAGTGAGTTTGTCATCCTGCAGCACCAGTACACTGGGTGTGGTAGGCGGTCCATACCCAGGCCACTTCCAGGAAAGGGAAACTCCAAAACTTTCCCCAAAATGCACCTTGCCAGCAAACCTTTGCCAAAGAGCTAGGGAGCGATCTGGGTGTTTCTTTCCTGGTTCACACCAGCACTCTCTCCTGCAACACCTTCCGCATGTTGCTGAGATGTTTCCTAAACATTCTCACTTTATCCAGGGTGGTTCTTCCCAACTGGGTCACAATGTCCTACAGGGCAATAATCAATCCTTGTCAGCTGCTGAGAGAACACACTTACCCAGAAGATGCTCGGGTGCCTTGGGGTGAGGCCCTGGGTATCATTTAAGAGGCATCATCTGCAAAGTCATTGTCCCCCAGAATCTCAGTACAGTGTGTCTAACAGTCTGGACCAAAGTACAGAACATCACAGTTTCTACTTCTTCTCATTTCCTCTGCCAAAGTCAAGAGCACAAACATCTTCCACCGAAAGCAGCAAGGCCGACAGATGCCTTCAGAACAGCCTGGTCCAGGAGAGACTGGAAACTTCTGGGGGTTGGGCATGCCTGACATGTGCCCCGGTGCAAATGTTTGGTTACTGTGAGCCCTCAGGTCTAGGGATATTCAAAAGAAGGTGGTAAGACACTAAATAAGTAGCCATGTTCAAGGAGAATTAACTCTGGAGAAACCATCCCCGTTGATCACTCTCATGTTCTAAAGAGTGTTTCTCAACCTTCCTAATTCTGTGTCCCTTCAGTATAGTTCCTCATGGTTAACACATGACCCCCAGCCATACAATTATTTCATGGCTACTTCATAACCGAAGTTTTGCCACTATAAGAACTGTAATATAAGTATCTGATATGCAGCTCCCAAAAGGGTCAGGACTCACAGGCTGAGAACCATTGCTCTAAAATCATATGCTATGCAGCAGTCTTCAGATTGTTTTGAAAAAACGCTATCATATTTAATCCAGTCCCTACTATGACTCTTCCTCCCACAGAGGGGTTGCAACTGTGGAGAGACATGGCAACTTGACAAGTGTATGCTGCTAGGAAGAGTTAGAAACCCATGTTCATCAGGAAGCGGTCCTGCATGCGAACTTCCTGTCCCTGCTCACCAGCCTAGCCAACTTGTGCTTTCTTCTCCTTGTTAGTATAAACCCAGGGCCAACACCTTCCTTGGTATTGCTCATGAGGGCTGGCTGTGTTGAAATATGTGAAGAGGTAAACATACCAGACAGAAAGCACATAGTCACAGCTTGGGACAGAGTGACATCTCTCACTCTGGACCTTTTCAGTTATTTCTGACATTTTATTCTGCCTGTGCCAGCTCATCCCTCAACGGGACTTTTGAGACCCTGAAGGTGTCCTCAATCAGTGATCCACCCATGCCCAACCAAAGATGTTTTGTTTTTGTAAAGTTACACCATCCTTCTAGGTGGCAAGATGCTCTCTGTGTCTACTCTATGCTTTCTGGCCAAGCACTGACCAAAGAAAGGCATTCAGTTTCTACACCTCCCACTATCCAGGTCTAGCCATCATTTAAAAAGATAAAGAGAAGCTGGGTGGTGGTGGTAGTGGTGGTGCATGCCTTTAACTGCAGCAATCAGAAGGCAGAGGCAAAGGCAAGTGGATCTCTGAGTTCAAGGTCAGCCTAGCCTACTGAGTGAACCCCAACACAGTCAGGGCTACACAGAAAAACCTTGTTTCAACAAACAAGATAAAGAGAATGTCAGAAAGGACTCACAATTATCTTGAGGTGACCTCGATTCCAAAGGAAAACTGTAGCCCCTTAAAACCACATTTGTGTATTTGAGCTTCTCCTGTGCGTTTCTCCAGGGTACGAGCCCATCTCCACCATAAATGCTACTTTAAAGAATCCCCTAGGGGAGCTGTGAGCAGCACTGTAACAGGACAGGGGCTGTCTTTTTTTAATCTCTACTTGCCATCAATGCAAACTTGTCTGAAAAGATTAAGAAAATCCTCTCTTGAATCATACACATGCTCACCTTTGAACCCAGTCTCCCAGTGAGTAACTGATGTCTCTGGGGTGTACCACAAAGCTCCTTGGCTGTGTCCGTGCCCTCCTCAGCAATCCTCCCGCCACCCTCTGCAGTGATCAGCCCTTGCATCTCAGCGCCTCCCAGGACCCTTGGACTCTCACACACATCTCAGTGTTGAAGTCCAGGGACTTAACTCTCAAGAGCCCCCCCACACACAGCCAATGAGAGCTGAGTCTCAGAAACCTTCCTGTAGAAAAGCAGACAGTTGTCAAATAGATTTTTGAGGACTGCTTAGGACATCCCTGGATTACAGGCCCTTGCTTTGACACATCCATCACCATCCCCCCATTCCAAGCATTTGTGTTGTGCTGGGGGAACCCAGTGTCACACTGACCGTCAAGAAATGGTTAGTGAGAGCTTGCCATCTGCTTGGGCGCTATTTTAAAAGTGGTCATGGAGACCTGAACTGGGACTGAAATGTCTGTGTTTCATTGACACTTTGTTGGTTGGTGTAAACAACTAGTCAGGAAGTTTGAAACCGGGTTAGTCCCTAAGCCTGGAGTACACAGCTCCTAAACTTCTCTTTCAATGGTGAAAATCAAGTTTAGCTTTACTTCCCTCAAAGGACTAAGACAGAGAGGCCCAGAATAACCAGGTTTCATCTGGCCACAAGCCAAAGTGTGGCCACATCAAGGCTTAGAAGTTGCCACCACACCCGAGTTTAGATGGCTGGGGTAGCATTGAAAACATAGTTTCCAGAAAGTTGAGACCAAAACTCTCACACTAAACAAATATTTTATCTCAGGAGAGAAGGTTGCTTCTGAGTAGACTTGCAGCGTGTTGGCAGAGGGAAGAGTACTAACTCCACAGTACTCCAAAAATAAACAACATAAAGATTGAGCAACTAATACTGAGCTTTACCAAATATATGAAAGATCTTGGGAGCACTCCAGAAGGACAAGGGTTACCTACAGACTCCTATGAAGAACCGGCCTGACTGCCCATATAGCTCAGAGCTGCTTCTGGGAGGACACCTACGCACAAGCTTATCGGGCATACCACCAAAGATCACAGCAGGCAAGGCTGTTCCGCGGTTTCTGAGGCATCGCTGAGAAATGGAGTTGACAGTAAGACACGGGCAAGCCTGACCTGCATAGCTCTGGCGAAAGTTGCTAGAAAAACAACGCCCTTGGTTGTGCACAGGTGTCGTGAACAAGGACAAAGAGACCTTTCTCACCACTGTGCCCAAGGCATGGAGCGCAGGTGGGGAACTACCGGGGACTGGAGGCAGGAGGCTCTGACTAGAGGACTTTCCTCCAGTCACCGAGTCTTCTGCTCTCCGGTTTCCAAGTCTTACACAATTCGTCTGATCTAATGAGAGGAAAACCTTGCAGAATTTCAAACAAAAGGGCACAAAAGAAAGTGCTTTGTAAAAACCGCTCTGCGCCCGCTCTCTGCACACAGGGACAGACACTCGGGTTTGCTGTAAAGGCCTTATGTTCACAGCTAATATCAGTCTGACTCATACGTCATGAGGAAAGGAAATACAGTCACTCCTCAGAACTGCCGTGGTCTCAGACCTGACAACCCCTAGGGCCCAGATTTTACAACAAAACTGTTTATGATCACAAAAAAAAAAAAATGCTCCTTAGATAAATTGATAATGCTGGATCTGTACCAAGAAAAGCAAAATGAACCTGGAGTCGCTCACCTTAGGAGAAGTCCAGGACACTCGGAATGGAATTACAGCAAACATTCTTAAGATTTCAAGTAAATTTGGGTCCTTTATAAGCAGTGGCCTACTATTTCCACACACCTTGTCCTGTATACTTGAAACCATCTCTAGAAGACTTACAAGGCCTAATATGTGGTAAGTGCTACTAGCTGGGTTGCTACATTGTGTGGGAAAGAATGCCTAAGGAAAACATCCCCATTAGTTTATTCAGATATGATTATTTTTCGAGAATAACTTTAATCTGCTTTTATTTGAACCCATAGATATGTACTATAGATTTGTGAGCCTGATTACAAGTAAATTTAGACTACAACTAGCTTCTATGTAATCATAAGCCCTACAGAAGCATCCTTATTTTGTGGTTGATGAAAACATCGTTCCTGTTTCCTTCAGGGAGACCCAAGGTTGCCTTGTCTCCAGGCAGTACCTACCACCAAACCCAGCTTTCCTCTGAGTGTAACCTTGAAAGTAACACGTGGATTGATAGGATTCAGGCTGATCTCTTTCCTGCTTTTCTTGAGCAAGTTAAAAAAAAGAAGTCACTTAAAAATTTTTTCGACTGTATTTATTTAATGGGTGGCACACACATGTCAAGATCAGAGGACATCTTGTAGGAGTTGGTTCTCTCTCTTCACCATGTGACCCCCTAGGGATCAAACTCAGGTTATCTGGCCTGGTTATAAGCCCTTTTTCACCCACCCCACCCCACCATCTCTCCCATCTGGCATCCCACTATTTAATAGAAGCTACATTTTATTATTGCAATGGATATTTTGACAATTACATGGCTAGAAATAATAGTTCCATTTGTATAGAATGGAATACAACCTGCTGACTCGCAGACTCAGTAGTAATTAGCAAATTCAACAAAGTTTCCATATTATTTGGGAAAAAAAGATGGGCCTAATACAAAGATCAGGAGTTGAGGCTAGCACAGGGGAGGAGTTTAAGGCCAAGTTGGCCTCCCACACAATTGTTTGTTTTATGGTTCAAGTATCTCTCCTGCCTTCTTTACAGTCAAAAGACTGAATGAAAAGCCAATATACAGTTATAAAGTTCTGAGCCAACTTCCAAATAGGACCAGTTCCGTTGACTGCTGTGGAGAAATAGCCAGAGTATTTTGTCAAGAGAATCACAGAGGGCTATAACGATAATGAGTATTTGACCCTGTGTACAGGAAGGAAATTTCATTAATGCTGTATTTCCTGGATATTTTAAACGGTCTGTGTCCAAAGATGAATTCGGCCATCTCCACATTTATATGTTGAGGTGGCCTAATTCCCCCGCCCTCCCCCATGCCTGAGAATGAGACCACATCAGATAAGACTCACAAGGGAAGTGAATAAGTTTAAGTGAGGTCTTATAGCCAAGGCTGATGGTGTGCACCTTTAACGCCAGTGCTCTGGAGGCAGGGGCATGCAGATCTCTATGAGTCTAAGGCCACCTTTGTCTGCACAGCCCAAACTATCTAGTGCTTCACAGAAAGACCTTATCTCCAAAACAGATGAGGGGCGTCTTTAGGGTGAGCGTGGACTCTGATCCAATGTGGCTGGTGCACTTATAATAGGAGATATGGATTCAGACACGCACGGAGGATGACCCAGGAACAAGATACCACCTGCGAGGCAAGAAGCAAGGCCTCGGGAGAAACCAGCCCTGCTCACCCTTGATCTTGGACTTCCAGATTTCAGGACTAAGAGAAAATAACAATATGTTCTGTGGCATTTTATGTGACAGTCCTTGAAAACTAGAATCTGTCATCTCATCGTTTCCCACGGACAGATGAAGGATGGCGTAGAGAAACAAGGATGAACACGAATTTTGTGAATATGCCTCCTCTCACATAAAACCATCCTCTGACTGCAAAACCAGGTCAGTAATAAACATAATTATGAAACAAGCCGGGGAGAATGGAATAAATAAAAGGTAAAGCAGCAACCAGTGTTAACTGAATATCAAGCTGGCAGCTTAAGCACTAGAGGCTAATTATCTCAAATAACTTCGGATTTGGCAATTTGACTGTGTGGCCAACAGAATCTAAGCCCTAAGGGCCAAACACAGTGAGGAAGGAAAAGCCTTGGCACTCCAACTGCTTTTAGTTATCACACTGTTACTGATTTAATTGGGACGATTTCCCAAAATAATAATAGATAAATTGAGATAAGTAAAAACACATTCTATGAAATTTTCAAAGAATTAAGTATTATATTTAGAATTGAGATTTTTATACACAAGAGTGATGAAGTAAACAGGCAGTTAGGCTGGCGTGATAGGCAACATGGAAAAAAAACAGATGAAATCAATAAAGATTTACTCCACAAACCTTTAGTTTAAAAAAAAAAAAAAGACCTGTCTTAGTCTCTGTTCCATGGCTTTGAAGAGACACCGTGACCAAGGCAACTCTTACGACAGGAGGCATTTAGCTGGGGCTTGCTTACAGGTTCAGAGGTTTTAGTATACGTTATCATCATGGTGGGGAGCATGACGGTGTGCAGACAGGCAGATAGGTGGTGCTGGGGCAGTAGCTGAGAGCTATATACTCATCTCTAGGCAGGGAGAGAAAACTGAACTTAGCATGGGATTTTGAAACCTCAAAGCCCACCCCCAGTGACGTGCTTCCTCCAAGAAGGCCACCCCATTCCACCAAGGCCACACCTCCTAATTTTTGTAACGCTTTCAAATAGCTCTACTCCCTGGTGACTAAGCATTTGGAGACATGAGCCTATGGGGACCATTCTTATTCACACCTCCAGAAATACGATGTATGTATTGTGTCTAAGGAGAAAACTTTCTTCCTAGCACTGCCCACTGTAAAGCCCTAGAAGCACTAACTGTCCCAGGAGCAGTGAACATGGGTAGAGCCCATATTTAGCCTAAATACACTTTGACTGTTAGCAAAACGGTTAGAGCCTGAGTATCGTTCCATCAGTAAAGTGTTTGCCCCACAGGCACGAGGACCTGAGTTCATTGTCCAGAATGACAAGGAGGCAAACACGATTTCAACACTGGGGAGGCAGGAACAGGTTGATCCCTGGGGCTTCACTGGTCAGCCACCCTATCCTGATGCGTGAGTTCTAAGATAGATGTGGGCCCCTGCTTTAAAAAACATGTCAGGCGGTGGTGGCGCACGCCTTTAATCCCAGCACTGGGAGGGAGGCAGAGGCAGGTGGATCTTTGTGAGTTCAAGGCCAGCCTGGTCTACCAGAGCCAGTTCCAGGACAAGCTCCAAAGCTACAGAGAAACCCTGTCTCAAAAAACAAAACAAAACAAAACAAAAAAAAACAACAATAACAACAATAAAAGAATCCCCACAAGGTTGATGGCAGCTAAAGAATCAAACCTAGGGTAGATCTCTGGCTTCCGCATGTGCATGCACACACACATACATGTACATGCATGCACCTATATCTGCATACACTCATACACACTATATAATTACAATAAGTAAATGCAAACAGTCCTTAAATAAATAGAACATATCAGGGTTGGCATGGTAAATGTAAACTGACCCTGTAGTAGTATCATGTCACTAGGAACCCACGAGGGTTGAAATGGATTTATATCAAATGTATTAAAGGCCTCCTAGCACATATATGTGCATATATAAATGTGGGTGTACATGCGTGCAAGAGCGCATGTGTGCACACATGCATATGTTGTACGTGCACTTGCCACAGTGAGTGGTGGAGGTCAGAAGACGGCTTTGCAGTTCTTTCCCTCTGCTGTGTATTCTAGGGATGGATATCAGGTGGCCAGGCTTGTTCTTTCACCAGTGGGCCATCTCACTAGCCCCACATCTTTATCTTTAATAAGGCTTATACTTTGAGTATCTTAGTTAGGGTTTCTATTGCTGCAGTGAAACCCCGTGACCATAAAGCAAGTTGGGGAGAAAAGGGTTTATTTGGCTTACACTTCCACAATGCTGTTCATCATTGAAAGGAAGTCAGGACAGGAACTCAAGCAAGGCAGGAACCTAAAGGCAGGAGCTGACGCAGAGGCCGCAGAGGGGTGCTGTTTACTGACTTGCTTCCCCTAGCTTGCTCAGCCGGCTTTCTTTTAGAACTCAGGACCACCAGCCCTGGGTTAGCACCACCCACAATGGGCTGGGCCGCCCCATTGATTACTAATTGAGAAAATGCCCTACAGGAGCTCATAGAAGCCTTTCCACAACTGAGGCTCATTCCTCTCTGATGACTCCAACTTGGGTAAAGTTGGCCCACAAAACCAGCCCGTACAGTAACTGATCCCTTGTCAATGGGACATACAAACACATCACTATTAAGCTACAATCCTTCTTTTCTTATTCACCCCCAAGACCTCATATTAAAATCATAAATAATTTTAAAATTCCCAGTCTTTGCAAATTCAAACACATTAAAATTTCAGTCTCTTTAAAATATTGAAACTCTTTTAAAAGTTCAAGTCTTTCATCTGTGGGCTCCTTTAAATATCAAAATTAAACACCTATTCAAGAGTGAAGAACCAGGGCACATTCGCAATCTGAACCAAGTTAAACCCAACTCCAACAGTATAAATAACTCCATGTCCGGTTGTCTGGGATTCACTCATGAACTTCTGGGCCCCTCCAAAGAGCTTGAGTTACTTCTCAGGCTCTGACCTCTGTAGCACACAGCCTGTCTTCTCGGCTCCGGCAGGCTCCACTCAGCGGTGGAGTGGAGTGTGTTGCTGTTCTTGGTGGTCCTCCTATGGTGCTGACATCTCCAAAATACTGAGGTCTTCTGCTGCAACTGGGCTGCACTTTTACCCACAGCCTTTCAGAGTCGTTCTTTCTGATGCCTCAACTTCTTTGCATGACCCCTTCAGTCTTGGGCCATCAACTGAAGCTGAACCTTCACCAGTGGCCTCTCCTGGCCCCTCACAGTGCCAAGCCTCAGCTACTCTCCATAACCCCTTCATGCCTTTAAAACCAGTACTCCTGGGTGAGCCTTACGTATCACTGAGTCCTCCTGGCAGCACAAGCTACAACCTGGGCTGCCTCTGGGACGCAGCTTCTCTGTGCTCTCAGGAAACGCTTTTCAGGTTTCACCTCGGTGATGCTGGCCTCCTCTTAATCACCTTTAATTTCCTAGCTCCAGCCGACCAGCATCAGTTGTCCCTGCGATGTAAAGGTTTTGCTTCAGCAATTCCGGGGTCTTGTTAACCCCAGCTGATTCTTCAGGTCCAGCTAACCAGAACCACAGAATCGTAAATCAAAACAATGAATGGCCCTGAGAGAGTCTTTAATATTCCCTCTCAAATTTCACAAACCAGGTCCTCCGTCTTCTGTACCGCTCTCAACATTCTTATCTTCTAAGCTCCTAGAGAACGTCCCACCGAGGTCTCAACACTCACTGACTTTTCTAGCCCAAAGTTCCAAAGTCCTTCCAAAATCCTCCCAAAAAAAAAAAAAAAAAAAAAAAAAAAAAAAAAAAAAA